>NW_024069572.1:0-36891 GCF_009389715.1 Phoenix dactylifera
CACCTCCTGTGCGACGGCCGTGGACCTGCACAAAGCCTCACCGGTGTTTTCGGTGAGGGGCCCTCCGACGATCAAGTTAGAAATGGTGTAAATTTGATCCAGTCAAAAAGTTCTTTTGAAGTTATCTGACCGAGCTATTTATAGTCCCCGGTGGAGAGGCCCAGGTGGCAGAGGCACTGTCGGTCCTCATCATGAAGGGGCGTGGCTCTGAGCCGGATGGCGTGCAGCTTCAGGCTGGTTGGTGGCATGTAGTACTGCCTTTCTTGAGAACGTAGAGTATTGATAGTCATAGCAGGGTATGGCCATAGTAGTCAAGTGTCGTCTGACTATTGAAGGCCGGATATGGAGACGTGGCATGTTGTAATGTACAGTCACGTAGATGGGCGTAGGCGCACACATGGGTGCGGTCGTTGGCGAGGCCGAGCTCGTTGAAAGGTCGCATCATACGTTTGACGAGGTCGGCTTGGCGGGTGCTATGAGTAGCTCGGCTTCTCGGGTTCCGAGGTGTGCTCGGTGGAGCGCCCCGAGCTTGAGGGTCGGGGCGTACTACTGAGGTAGGCGCCCCGAGCTTCGTCGGGGCGGGTCGGCGAATATTAGAGGCACTCCGAACTTGGTCGGGGAGTCGGCGAATACTGGAGTTGGCGGAGCTTTTTGGCGGAGTCCCGAAGTCGAGCTAACTCTGGGCCGAAGTGAAGATTCAGCCGATTGACTTTGACGCTTATTGGGTTGAAGATGGGCGGCCTTTTAGTTGTGGGCTGGACGATCCATTTTGCCCCTCATCATTTGCCCCTCCACTTCCGAGGTCGAGCTGCCCGTAGCTCGGACGATGGAAGTAGGCAGACTCCTGATCGTCCAGTGCTTCGATCATGTAGGCGAGAAGAGGTGCGTACCGAGCTGGACATGCCTCGGCGCATTTCATGGCTGGAAGCTCGACGTCGGCTTTGGGAGATTTGAGCTGCTAGATTTCC
Organism: Phoenix dactylifera; assembly: GCF_009389715.1. Classification (NCBI taxonomy): domain Eukaryota; kingdom Viridiplantae; phylum Streptophyta; class Magnoliopsida; order Arecales; family Arecaceae; genus Phoenix; species Phoenix dactylifera. Next base: position 969 of record NW_024069572.1, read on the forward strand.
TGAGTAAAATCCGTCGTAGAAATTTTTCAGTGTTCCACGTGGGCGTTCCTTTCTGGGGGTTGCTGGAGTAGGACGAGGAGGATTTCGATCATACTACATACTGCCTCTGTCGCCATCGGCCTCCCCAGATGAAATCCCTAATGAGTCGCTCAACTGACCTCAACGAGGCTAAGGGTAGAACAGTGTTGGACACAAGATATATCAGAATAGAGCTAAGTACTGACCGTAGTCAATGTGACTCTGCCCATCATGGACAGTGTGTGCATCTGCCACCCCTCAATCTGGCATCTAAATGCTGAGCTCAAGAGAAGAGATATCTCCTCTACGTATCGTCGTCCAAGTATCGGCACGCCCAGATATGTCAATGTACTCGCCTACCTCCAAGATCTCCAAGATTGCCGCCTTTATCTGAGGTTTGGTCTTCGGACTGAAGAGAATTGTCGATTTGGCCATATTGATCCATTGGCCAGAAGCAGTGCAGTAGACATGGAGAATTCCTCCTAATCGCGTGGCAGCCTGCCTAGTCGCCCTGGTCAACAACAAGCAATCATCGGCGAATAACAGGTGGGAAAATCGGCAGAGCCCCCTGCACTATCTTATAAACCTCCAGGGGTCTATAAGCCCACCGTATGTCGAAGAGCTCTGAACAATGCATCTGCACAAATAATAAAGAGCAGGGGGGACAAAAGGGCGCCAGTCCTGGCGGAGTTCTATAGATGAATCAAAGAAACGAGAGGGTGTACCATTAACCAGAATGGAGAAGGAAGGACCCGTCACGCAACTCATGACCCAACTAATCCATAACTCATAGAAGCCGAAGCTCTGTAAAGAAATTCGAAAAAACTTCCAACACATCCTATCAAATGCCCTCTGAATATTCAGTTTGATCTCTATGGATACGCTAAGAAAGGCACTAGGGGACACAGCAAGCACATAAGCTTGGAGTCTAAAGGCACCTGCTATTCCATGGAGGGACCTGGTGTTAACAAAAAGAAAAAAAAAATTGGTGCTGCTAGAGCCAAAATCAGCGAAACAAGAAAAAAATAAACGACAGAAGGATGTGCACTCGATTTCCTCATCTGCCACAAGGATCGAAAAAAAACGATGGGCACTAACAGTGGGTATGGTCATGTTCACTCTCTCTCTCTCCACATAAATGCAACATTTTCCTGGCACATGCTCCGAAGCTCAGGGCCAGAAGTACAAGAGAGGGTATGGTCTTTTTTCACTCTCTCTCTCTCCATAAATACTATTCTTTCCTCTTCTTGTTGGTGCCCCTCGTTTTCAACTTTCTAGATGTTTGTGTTATTATGATAAATTTTTTAATAAAATTAGTTTATTTTATCTCCGCCTTCCAAATTTTAAATTTTTTATTGGATGCCGGTTACGTAAGGACGACGGCCTATTAAAATGGGCTGACGATATAGATGTGGACGGAGCAATTAATGGATCAGGCAACGGGGAGAAACGTTGTTTTGGACGTGTGACAGATGGAAAAGTAATGCCTCCATTTTAATATAATATATAATATTTTAATCTATAATATTTTTATTATTTAAAAGAAATACCATCACTGAAATATTATATTTTACATACTTATTTAGAAAACAATATATTCTTATTAATATATTAATATTTTATATTATTAAATATTTTTAATTAGTTCTTAATAAAATATGATTTTGTTAATATATGATGATATTGTTAAATATTATTAATATTCTAAAAATATTATTAATAAAAATTTGTTAAAATTTTATTAATAATATTTTTATCAGGACCCACTATTAGATTGGAGAAGACTCCTGTTGACTGTTTGAATGCTGGGTTGATGTTTCAGTCTATATATCTTGATATACATATATACATACACACGTATGTGTACGTGTATATGTATACGTTATCAGGTCTTTCAGTGCGTCGAGGCTTTTTGCAATGATGGGTGGTGGCCGGGGTGGTGTCCAAGTTTGACGGAGAGGATTCTAGGAGATTTACTGTGTGCTTCTCCAACAAAAGAGAGGTGATGGACTTCCCACCGTCGGAGATCCGGCCGCTGCTGGAGTGGGTCCGTGGACGGTGGATCGTCGCTTGAGACCAAGTAAATGTCTCGCCGCGGAAAAAATGTTTCTATCCTTGGAACGTTTTGAACCCGTAGTTAGCGAAATGGGACTGGGAACGTATAGTCATGATTATATAATCAGTGATACGGAACAGGGAAACGTATAAATTTTCCACCGTTTGTATGTTGTGATCCATACTTTATCTAGTTGATTGTATTCGGGAAATGTCTAAAATTCCCATCTTTGCTGCGTTATGATGCTTAGTCCATGGACACAAGGAAAAGGCATGGGAAACTACGTGAAAATCCGTAAATGTACTGCTGTGATGCTGCTTAGTTGTTTTTCTTCGTGCATTAATCCATATCTTCCTGTAGATTTGTTTAACTTTTGGTTGCATGGGAAACGTATTTTGAGTGCTATATGTTTCCTGTGGTTTTGCTGTAGCATTTGAATTCACTTCCAAGTGCACAACATGCACTAAATTGGGAAGGCAAATCAAATATTTTTCACAATGAGAAACGCTCGATTCGATGTGAAACCCGTTTCACGTTAAGGCTGGAAGTTCGCTTACATATTTTCACCTTGCAGGAAGTGGCTGAGCCACTGTTCAGTGTGGGAGCACAGGTCGAGAGCACAGGTCGAGGTCAGCCGGGAAAGCAAGAACTATGGAGCTGCTTGGCTTGCAGCTACTATTGTTAGTATGATCAGCAAGTCCATATTTTTGGTGGATTGCAAGACCCCGAGAGCTGTCACTGACAGAGAGTTGTCGACGGAGATTGTTGATGCTCAACACATTAGGCCTCCACCTCCCCTTGCATTAGACGATGAGGATTTCAGGTTACATGATGTTGTTGAGGTGCTTTACCATGGCGGGTGGTCGCTAGGAGTTGTTAATCAGATTTCTAATGGGTCAAAGTACATTGTCAAGTTGAAGCATCATGAAGAGGAGATGGAGTTTAATTGTTTTGAAATGAGATCCTGCCAGGTATGGGAGGATGGGCAGTGGATCAGCCATTCCTCCCAGGTATGTATGGCTTCAAGTTAGCACTTTCTTATTGTTTCATATGTTGGCCTTTCAATGCCTTCTAGTATTTCTATCCCCTATCACCTACAATTCAATCCTGCATATGTTCTACAAAATATTTATTATCTCAGAGTCTTGCCAGCAAGTCAATGTGACACATGGTATTCCATAACAACCTAGGTTTTGGATGATATATAAGTCTATACCGGTGTCGGGCACTTGCTGATATGGCTTGTCACCACACAATACAATTGAATACAATGCAATACAATACACTGCATTGATGTGGGCATGACATCATACATCTGTGGTCTTTTGTTTGGATAAAATCATTCTCTTTCTGTATCAGCTGGATGTCCACTGATATCGGCCAAGATGTTATGATCAACTTAGACTATTTGGACGTGTTCTTTTCATGGATATTGTCTACTATACACAATGCCAAGATGATAGTTGATTTTTCTTTTTTACTGTATTAGCCACTATTTAGATATCCTGATTGTTATATAAGAGCTGAGATATCCGGGTATCTTGGTCTTTTTAAAAACTCTGCATCCTTCCATCTTGATCACCAGAAATTGATTTCTTGTTTTTATTCTGTTTTTAGCTTTCTAGATTTTCAAGTACAATCTTCTTTTCTATAGGTTCAAAAGAGTCGGTATGGCTAATGTGAACTCGTGGTTATCCTATATCTTTGTACCTGCAACAATTGTAATCAGCCATTAGAATTAAATTGGAAGCTAGAGTCTTTAGAGAGATTCTTTCTGCTTTTATGTAACTGGAAACAATATAGAGGTATACACCGAAGTTAAAAGAAAATTACATGTTAGCAAATCAATGGAGTGGTTGATGATTTTACTTTTAAGTTTATGGCAGTTCAAGCATGGCGATGAACATTTTTATCCATGGTCATGTATAATAGGATTTCATATTCCTATGGTTGAATATTCTTTCATGCAGTGATAAACTCGCAAGCTACAGTGGCATTCAATGCACTGTAGGAGCTACAGTGTAGCTACAATAGCTATACATGTGTTTACGGTAGCACAGTGGCCTCTTAATAGCCACTATATATTTTTGGCTGAAATTTGACAGATTGCCAAATCTGGATTGTTCAAAACAAATCAGGCCTCCTAAGATAACATAAACGCCGTAGCCTTAATATCTCAATGACCCTCAATTCGAATTCGCCGCAGCGGCAACAAGAAGAAACAAGAACCTTGCGGTAAGCACAGGAGGTGACCGGATCCCCAGCAACCCCGCCCCCTCCCCTGCGCCTCGTCTCCATTGCTACTTCACCTCATCTCCTGCAGATTTTTACCAGCTCCATTCCCGCCAAAAAAAAAGAGAGAAATCTCATTCCAAATGAAATCCTAACCCTAAACCTAATGGCACGGAGGTCTGGGAGAGGAGGAGAATCTTCGAGCGGTGGGAGGACCGCCGGCGGGGGCTTTGGTGCTGGGGCCAAAGTCGAGGTCCGGTGCGACGATGAGGGCTTTGACGTTTTTTTTGGTAAAAACGGCAATTCATATAGTTTTCACATGAGCACAGCCAAACAAGTCAAAAGTAAAAAGATGATATAAGGGAGAAGGGATATCAGCTGCCCTTGTCCAAATAAGCTAACTGGAGTGTCGTGCCACGAAGGAGGCAACTCAATCTGCAGCTCTGTTTGTCTTTCAAAAAATATGTGCTGCCTGGAAGGAGTATCTTTCTGACCATTCTGCAAGTCTCACCAATCAATGGGTGGCCATCTTTATAACAATCCACTCTCCGTATCCAATCACACCCCTCCCTCCCCCTCTCTCTCTCTCTCCTCTCTGTTGACGAGATAGAAAGTGGTGCCTTGACATTCCCGATCGATTGTGTGTTTCCCGCACCGCTATCAGATTAAAATCCAATCAAACCCAAGGCCAAGGGGGGCAAACATGAGAACAATTGGTGAGGAATGGTGACTGTGGCTGGCCTTTTGAAGGGCTGGTGGAGTACGCCAGACAGAGTATAGTCTTGTGCAGTTGTGGTTTGTGTTACTTCCACATCACAAAATATCACATCTCTTATCTCCCATCTCACGCAACGGAGGAGATGGGGAAATCTCATGTATGAAAACCCAGTATAAGAGTAGGGAAAAAGAAATATAAAAAGGTCAGCATGGCTAGCATTTTCACATGGCTAGCATTTTCACACACAGAGCAGTAAGGTTACATAAAATTATAAATTTTAAATTATTAAAATATCTAATGGAAGTAGGCACTTATGAGTGACAGTACCTCGAGCGCACGTCACCAGCCTACACTACAGGAAAAGGTACATTTCCCGACGCTTTTTTTCCGACGCTAGGGAAAAGCGTCGGGATAGTTTTGATCAGCGCGAAATTTTACCGACGCTTTTTAGAAGCGTTGGTACATCTTTAGAATCGACGACGCTTTTAAGCGTCGCGGTAAGCTGGACCTACGACGACGCTTATAAGCGTCGTCGTAGGCCAAATCCTTTCCAACCCTCTCTGCCTTAAAAAGTCTCGTCTCGTCTCCTCTCCTCTCATTCAAAAGGGTCTCCATCTCCTCTCCTCTCCATCTCGCTTCCCGAGCTCCGATCGGCGTCCCCGAGCTCCGATCGCCTCTCCATCTCGCTTCCCGAGCTCCGATCGGCGTCCCCGAGCTCCGATCGCCTCCCCATCTCGCTTCCCGAGCTCCGATCATCGTCCCCGCGCCGACATCAATCCATCGCCTCCCCATCTCGCTTTTCGAGCTCCGATCGGCGTCCCGCGCCGACATTAATCCATCGCCTCCCCATCTCGCTTCCCCGCCACCGTCGACCTCGCCCTCCGGTTCCCTTCTTCTTCTCTCGTTTCTTGCATTTTTTGCTCTTGGCGCTTCTAGTATTTTGTGTTGATTTTTGGGGGTTTTTTCAGATCCCTTTCCTTTCTTGGTGATTGCAGGTGCTTCCGGGATAGTTTAATATCCAGTCAAGAAGACTGCAATGGCTTTAGGAGAAGCCCTGTTTGATGAAGAGCTCGGCAAACCTATAGGGCAGATTGTTGCCGTATGCGGCCGCAACCAGATACTGAGTTCCACATTGCAGTCAATTAAGTGGAGGGTCCCTGTGAAGGTGGTGTAGCTGGTCTGAGATAATAATTAACAAGCCTGCATTGTTGGTACATTTTAAGCTTTTGTTTGTTGAGAGCTGTTCAATATTGCCTTTGTTGTCAGATTAGAGGATTTGAGACCCAGATGGAGAAATGGATGGGTGCTTGTGATTGTATCATAACAAAGGTACCATGGTTTCCTAGATGTCCAGATCAGTCTGCTAAGGAGTTTTTTTTCAGATGGCTTCAATGTGCTCTCGTGTTTGTAGGCAGGGCCTGGTACAATTGCTGAGGCATTGATCAGGGGACTTCCTATCATCCTCAATGACTTCATACCTGGACAGGTCAGTGTCTACTCCCTACTGCCCTGCCATCTCTGTTTCATTCCAACCTCATTAAGTGCCCATTGACATGTTCTCCATTAAAAGGGCTATATGCCATAGCTAGGCCTCTTATTCAAACTACTGGTTGTAGTCTGAATCAACAAGATTGGTGTTTAGTTAGCTGCCATGTTCTAAGTGCATGGAGAACTGTAACAAGACTGGTATTTACAGAATGAAGTTATGGATGATGTATCATGATGCATGAATCTCTACACAAGTGTGTGCATGCATATCTGTATCTCCAACTTCATAAAAACCAAAGTACAAGACCATCTGCATTTACTCCTTGGAAATATGACTCTGGCCTTGGGTCTCATTCTGGTCTTGCAGGAGGTTGGCAATATCCCATATGTAGTAGACAATGGAGCTGGAGCTGGACTCTTGGCGCTTCCGTGATTGCAGGTGCCTCCGGTTCCGACTTCACAAATTACATATAGATAGTTTAATATGTTTGATGTGTAAGCAAGGTAATCAAAAATACCTTATTATATATGATGAGACAGTAATTGTACAATATATTCTTTTTCTTTCCCTATGTTAACTAGATATTTACATCAGAAAGAAAAACTTTAACCAGATATTGGCCTTCATTATTCCTAAAGAGTCCTATATACATCTCAAATCATAAGTTCGAAGGGGCATCTTTCAAAGTTATGATTATTACATATTTTGCTATTTTTCAGAGGGCAAGGCATGAAAAGCTTACTCAGAAACTTAGAATTATTATTATGCTACTTCGGAAGGAAGTTATTGAAATGGCCTAGCTGCCAAATAGATATCCACTTGCTATGAAAATAATTGCATTTTAATTTCTGCATGACAGCAATTTGTTACATTAATCTCATCATATAAGCTTGTCTTTCAAATTATAGGAAAGGAAGCATCAGTGATTCGGCATAAAGTTTTAACTTCTTTGACTTTTTGTAAAACAATAAGCCACAAGACAACTCATGTATATATGTATTTTGACCTTTATAATTTACATTCGTATTTTTATTTTTTTTAAAAAAATAGCAATCCCGACGCTTTAAAGCGTCGGCCAAAATACATTTGCCGACGCTTTAAAGCGTCGGCGAAAACGCAAAACTGGTTGGTCTTTATCGACGCTTTAAAGCGTCGGAAAATCTGTTTTTTCCGACGCTTTAAAGCGTCGGCGAAAACGCAAACTGGATTGGGCTTTATCGACGCTTTAAAGCGTCGGAAAAGCCGTTTTTGCCGACGCTTTCATTAGCGTCGGCAAATCCATGTTTTTGCCGACGCTTTCTCTTAGCGTCGGCAAAAACCGGACCCACGCCCACCTGCCCGACGTTTGACCCATGCTTTGGGTCGCGTGGGCTGGGAATTCGCCGACGCTTATAAGCGTCGGTAGAGACAAAAAAAAGCGCCGGGAGTTATTCCTTCTTTTGTAGTGCTATCTGGGCTGCCGCCATCCGGCTCAGAGCCATACCCCCTCATGATGGGGACTGACAGTACCTCTGTCACTTGGGCCACTCCACCGAGGCTATAAATAACTCGATCAGGTAATTCCTAAGGGACCTTTTGGCTGGACCAAATTTGCCCACTCTAACTTGATCGTCGAAGGGTCCTCACCGAGAACACCGGTGAGGCTCTGTACAGGTCCGTGGCCGTCGCGCAGGAGGTGGCTCCGTCTTCCCCTTTTCAACACCGGCGGCTCCCTCGGCTCCACCAGCATGGTCACCCTCGGGCCAGATTTGAACCACAACAGTTATTAATGCAAAAAATGCTTAGATTGTCCGTATGCCTGTATATTAATTAGTTCCTGCTAGTGTAAGTGTGTAACTATTCAATTGAAATTTGTACTCTCAAGTTGAAGTTTGTACTCTGAAGAAAGAACTTATTTATTTATACTTTTGGTGGCATATTTTTGTCCTTATATAAATTTGAAATATTTGTTACTTATTCAGTTATTTGTCATAGGTATACATCGTTAATTTTTTTGTTTTTATTGTATAAAGTAGCATTTTATGCTCATGATTTTATAGTATAATGATCGTAAACTGATGTTGCTTCTTTGCTTTATGCAGGATGGTGGTAATCTATCTTAACTGATGTTCTTGATTGTTTCTGCCGAGTGGGTGATCTTTTAGCTGTTGTCGAATGGATGGAGGAAATTGTGGTTCATTATGCATGTTCTTAGTTATGTAATTCTAAAATTCACTGAACATGATGCTGATGTTGTGATGCATCCTTTTGGATTGTCATATGGGGTAGAATTTTGTTGTGATATTGTAAATTGTAATGCTGTGATGCTAATACTGTGACCGTTTGTTTGGATTATTTGGATTGTCATTTGTCATATGGGGTTGAATTTTGCTTTGAAAAATCCTGTGATGCTAATACTGTAACCAGGTTTGCTTCTCAAGTTTGATTCTTTATGAATAGCAATTGCAACAGTGTTCACTTCTTCAAATGTTTATGTTTTAGATGGAAAGTTGCACCTATTTAAATGTTTTAGATGTAGGAACTTGCAGTCTAAATGTTGGGCAAGTTGATTTTGTTTTAATCTGTATGCTCAATGTGAGGCATAATAATATTTCTATCTCTTTCTTATTCCAAAAAGACTCTGTCAGTTTGCCTTCCGAACATCGGTTGATCCAGTTGAAGAAGCTAGATCTGAAAATCCACTTCAATGGCAAGTATCTTGCTTCAATTTTAGTATCCCTACTCAATGGTTCTCCAAATCTGCAAGAGCTTACAGTTGAGGTAAGTTGTCCAGAATAATTTCTTCATTACATTAGTATCATTTTTTTGGTGAAACGTATTCTGAACCTGTTTTGAATGTAACAGATAGATAAGTTCCATGTATACACAGAAATCGTTGAGGCAGATTATTGGGATAAACAGATACCTTCGGCTGAAAACTGCTACACTATTCTTCCATTATAGGTTTGTGGAGGATTGCATTGGTTTTCCTAAATTTCTGTTGATGAATGCATGTGCTCTGGAAAAGATGAGCATCAATTACACTCTGGAAAAAAAAGAAAAAACTTTTATTTTCATGCTTCCAGGAGGAACTGTTGAGCTTGCAAAAGGCTTCATCTGATGCTGTATTGGAGTTGACGCTTATTGAATTAAAAATACATAGATCCGGACCAGACCCGACCCGAATGACCCGTCAGGGTTGGCATAGATCCGACCCGACCCGATTTTCAACCGGATCAAGTCTGGGTCCAAAATTAGGACCCGAACAAAAAATCAAGTCGGGTCGGGTTCTGGAGCAACTTCAAATGGTACACTCACTGCTGCTTATGATGAAGTTTTATTGGTGCTGTACAGTTAAATGTGATCCCCAATGGTCATCAATAGGTCCGAAGAAGTTACATGGTTTAGATTTAACAATTGTTTCACATAAATGATGTTTAAGATGTGCTATTATGATTCTGCTCTTTCTAGCAGAAAACGTCTACTGAAAGTGATGTAATTGCTTTTAAAACTTCCAGAAACTTGAATGCTTACTTGCATTCCAGGCATTTTCCTTAGATATGAGTGTTTCTTTAAAACATCCACTACGTACACCATACATTCCGCACAGATTCCTGATTCTAGCAACCAAGGAGGTTCAGCTGCGGCCGAAAGGTCCAAGCAGAAACAACAGCGTAGAATTATAAAAAACAGAGAGTGGGTTAAGAGGAGAAGAGGAGCAATACTGACTTGAAAGTTTTTTTTGGCTGGGAACCATACAAAGCCTCGAGGCATTTCATTATCATCAATTAAAAAATTGGAAAATGCCCGAGATTTGATAGGTCATGAGCATCCAAGAGGTTGTAGCGAATATTTGAAAACCATGCCTCTCCCCTATCTTCTGGGCTCAAAATCAATAGAGGAAAAAGCCTTTGTGCATGTTCTCTGTGGAGCATGCTAGTGAACTTTGAGATGTCATGCAACTCGATATTCTTCATGTAACAGGAATACTTTTGCTTGAGATGATGAAATCATTCATGTAAGCTATGGAAGATAAGTGCAATGTCTTGTGGTTCACACAAGTCAATGGTTGGTGCAATTCCTGGGTATGTCCTCGTCAAAAGATTTAACTTCACCTCCTTTACCAACATAGTGTTTCAGTAGTCAAGGTCCTGGAAAACTAGAAACAGGCAATGCCATGATTACTGTAGATACCCCTTTCTTATATTAACAAAACAGAATCTGGAGCCTAGGAACCATTGACAAATTTTAATCCCAATTCACCATCCAACAATTTGGTAAAATCTTCAGTTGAAGAAGATAGATGGTGTCAGAGAATAAGGTTTACATACAGAATTTTATGCTTCCCCATATCCAAGAGCAGTTACTGGTGATCAAGGCTCATTCATCAGGCCCAAAATCATCATCGGATGCGCCTTCCAGAAATGAGCCAAGAGACTTGCGTAATATGCTGAAAGATTTGTCATCCTGGATCACATTGACATAAAGTTGCATCATTGGAAAGTAGATTGTGGGAAAGTAGAATACATGCATAAACTTTGAAATTACATCACTAGAAAAAAGAATATGAAAACATTTCAACACGTCTATATGTCCAAAACAGAAAATCAAATATATTGAGCAGATTCTTTCCGAAAATAATATATTAGATTATAAATCTACAGTTGAATCTTTTCCCCTTTTTTTCTCTTTCGAATTGATATATCTTTATATACAAGTTTTATATAGAAACCACATTCGTATATCTGGTATAGCATGCATAAGTGATTGTTAAACACCTAAGCATAATGTATAAAAAAACTGTTATAACAATGCACGACACTCCCACCATTGCAGGGTCTGAGAAGGGTCAAACGTATGCAGCCTTACTCCTACATATAGAAAGACTGTGTTTCGAACCCATAACCTCCAGGTCATAATAGAACAACCTTACTGTTGCACCATGGCTCACTCTTAGGATGAAAATTATAATACATCAAGATAATGATGACTAATTGGTCACTCCCTACTTAATTAAAGTCTAAATATGTTGAGCTTAAATATGCTTATCAAGATCAGGCAAGCACAAGAAGAAAAGGCAAATTTTGAAACCAACTAGAAGAGGAGACTTGGCTAGCTTCAACAACAAATTAACAACAATGTTGCTAGAAAGTTTTGAATTGAAAGCAATTTATGACCTATAATGGGTATCCAATAATTGAAGGGTAAGTCACATGAGCATCTGAATGAGATACTAACTTGAAATACAAACAATTCCAACCAGTAACTACTAACAAATGTAGAAAATCAAACACATGCAAGTCGAGAATAATAACTAAAAAACTACAACTAGTCATTCAAATCTTTTGAATCCACAAATGCAACACATGATGGAACAAACTGAAAAAAAGATATTCTGATCATAAGGAGCAAAAAAGAACCACAGCCTGGTGGAAAGCTTAAACTTACTATAATCTTAGAAATGAAGAAAGCATTTTTCAAAAATATGTACAATATTAGTTAAGGTTAACTTCTATAGAAAACAATTAGAACCCTAACAACATCAATTATACTTCTTCATGAAGACACTAACTACTTGAACTAACACAGAACAGATTACGTCTATTACTTATCTATCATTTAGGAAGCAAACCGAAAATATGACACTACAGTAGTGTATCTAATATAGTCAGTGGTGCATATTCTTTTACTATTTTCAGGAAAAGGGTGAATGCTATGGCTCCTTCATATTCTCATCGATTTGGTTTTATTAAAATAGAGGATTTTTGTAGGTTCTTGAACCAAGATGAAGCAATCATAGGCAGAGTATCTCTCAATGCCTACAGGAATGGGGATGATCCAGCACTATTCTGGTGGAGCTGACCATTAGAAATTGGTGGTTATAACTGTTTGCTGTGATAATTAAAACAGAGTTTCATTAGCATTCTTCAATGTTTAGTTCTCTATGAATCATTACAGAAAAATGGTATAAGTAGTTCCCAACCTGAATAGAGGAGCATTAGAACGCTATATATAACTTCAGACATAAATGAATATACTTCTTCCACCATTGACATATCTGTCTGTTACTAACAAGCACCCACAATGAAAATATCCTTGTAAAAAGTTGAACTTCTTTTTATTGTAATAAAATCCAGTGCATGATAAATTAACTCCTTTCTTGTTTCCTAAGTTGCATGCATTGCACTTGCTTGAATAAGATGTAAACACAGCTATACGTTTTTTCAATTAATAAAAGATTTTGTTCAAGTCTTATTACCAAAAAAGAGAGATCTTGTTCAAGCATATTTTTCAAATGATTGAATCAGAGGCATCATCAAAAAGTCCTTGTCAAATCAGTCAACTATCACCCATAACGAGTCTTATGTCCTTTATATTATAAAGAGAAATTGTTTTGCTTGGCCAAAATAAAAAAAAACGAGTCGAGGCACAAAAACAACGTAAGTAGCATCTGTTTTTTGACTCCAAAAAATTAAACATCAAATCTTATTCCAAACATCATCTAGTATGGAGTCAACACAAAATGAACTTGGAAAATAGAAGTAATGATAAACTTGATGAAGGTCGCCAAGTAAGGTATAAAGCTAAGTTAACAGAAATGAAAACTCAGGCATCTAAAACTTAATCTCCAATACTTTTTTTCGTATGTCGTCTTGACTCATTTTTGGAAGTAAAACAAGTTTCCTCAGGGAATGTGTTAGAGAAGTTAGACTGTCATACAATGAAAATAAGTTAAATCAATTCAACAATTTGCTGCAGAAAGGGAAAAGATGAATCTTAAGCTATAAAGCACCATGAGAATTCATGTTGAATTTTAAGCTATATAGCAAGGAATCCCACAATGTTGTGAAGTTTTAGCCTTGTCTTATCCCACAAACAGTAGTTAGGCTATTTTCAATACCTTGGGTAAAGAGTGATGCTCCTGATGGTGGGCAAGTCGAACAATTACAATCCAGTTTTGAAGATCCTAAAGTACCAAAAGTTTATAATGAAGTCCTTGTCAAAAATGCAATAATTAAATCAAGTCTGATTATGTTTTCAATGAAGTTGAGTTTTATATATTAAGACAGCTGAAAATAATGCTTTACAAACTTCTACAGAAAAATGAGGTTTATAACTAGGCTTGTGGATGATGGATTTGCAAAGCATGTGGGACAAAAAAGAACGCAGCAGTCATTATAATCCAAGGGCTGAATCTTATATGTAAAAGGACAAGGCTAGCAAGATCATGGTTGAACCTCATAAGCCAAGAACAATCAATTATCCAAAGGTTTATGTACTCATACATGGGAAAAGAGGATATGTAGCTTCATCTTTGCTTGCATTTATGAGAATCTTTCACCAAATAGAAGCACCAGCATGACATCTTATGAAATGGGGCAACTAAGGAAACATTGAATTAAATTAAGCCATCATGAGCTTAAGGCAAATCATCATGCAGCCTTCAGGCTTAAAAACTGCACAGATTGACGTCAAATCACCTTGAAAAGTTTGGCATTCCTTCACATATGAATCTTTCCCTAGATAGCCTCCTTGCATAAGATTGACATCAGAGACCTCCATATATGTCTCCATCACATTGGAATTGTCCCGCATTATGGTCTTTCCCTAGTAGCATTTTCGATTCTTATCTTAGGAAGCTTATGGCTCATCTAGTCATAGAAAAGTTTTGGTATTTGACTAGAAATATAATAAGAGTCTTATGTTAGTTATCAAAAGGATTGATTATCTGAAATTTAGAAATTTTGTGCAAGGCCCATAGTACCGGTTTCAGTACCCATAATGGTACCCAATAGGTATCTGTTAGTACTGTCCTGGTTTTGGCACTGACTAAGGATGTACCAAGTATTCATTCGGTTTCCCACCAGTACAGGGTCCTGAAAACCATGATTTGGTTAATTGCATGTTCCTCTCCTTTATTTATGGATAGAAACTTACTAAGATTTATCTATCAGGTTCAGACTCTAAAAAGGGAATAATTTTCTCCTGTAACAACATCTTATACAGGCCTGATAAAGACTCAAACCAACTTTTCTTCCATCTTGAAGAAAGCACTCATCGAGGTTGTATGTGTTCTATAGTTTTCAATAAGAAATTCAGCATTTCTTAAACACAGCACATACACGACCCCAACCCCCTCCAAAAAAAAGAGAAAAAGGAAAAGAAAAGAAAAGATTTACTTAGCATGAAGCTGCTTTCTTCTTGATGTATGGTTGATTCACCAAGTTTCTTACTTTAGTCCCTTACTGCTTGTTTTATCATTCTTTCAATTTCCTTGGTCTGAAATTCAAGTTAATAATGAAACATTACTTGCAAAATAGCAGATGGCATGATACTGTTACATCTCTTTGAGTAAGAAAATAATTTTAACTGGCAATGAGGCATGAATCAGTCACAATGTACCATAGTCGACTTAAATTGCTGTGATGAAAACTGACATGTTAAAGCATCATAATAAATCATCCCCATTCATTAGACAAACTATTTGCTCTTCCAAAACTTGTGTTGATACAACATGAAATAAAGAGCTGAATTATTTCTACAAGGAACTGATCAAAGGAGACAAATCTCTTCCAAGAGTGGATTATTTTTCTCATTTATGGTTATAAAATTTATGAATAGTATAAATAGATTATCTTGTTTGGACTGTGTGATTACCTGTTAAACAAAACTGGTTAAGAACTAAATTTCAACCAAAGACAGAAGAATCTGAGTCATGCATCGCAGTAGTAAAAGAAAGAAATAAAGTTACTTATGCCATAATAGATTATATAATCCATACTGTTCAGTCCGTGCTTTCCTGTGTTGATGTCCTCTGTTCTGCTTCTTCCTCGAGCGCTTTCTCTGGCTACTAGGAACCTGTATTGAGCATCATAGGATTGCATAGATGGCCCATCCAGATCATTTACCTGGTTTTGTTCAGCATGATAAGATCCATCAGATGACTCGAACACAATCCTCTTTAATCCTGAAGGTAGAACATCTTGTGAAAGAACTGGCGGTGATGTGCCCCCTCCAATTGGTCCAAAACTTTGTTCGCATGGATATTCTTCTATAGGTTTCTTAGCTTCAAGAAGTGGTTCTGTCTCTGCAGCAGCAGGACGTTGCCCCAAGAGCAATTGCTTATGATTTGCAACACCAGCTAAGTCGTCATTTGCTGGGGCAGCCTGAATTTTTTTTCTTTTCACAGTACTGCCACTAGAGTCATTCCTTGCCTGCTGTCCCGAGGCTGCATTTCCCAGATGTGATAAACCTGAGTCATTGTTCTTTTGTATTGCAGCATACAATTTACCCTTGGATTTTACAATTTCAGACATGATAATCCTTGTATCAGAGTGAGCTGCAAAACATTATGAATGATTAAAGTGACTCTATGACTTCTTAATACATGCTCTAAATTAACCAGGTACAAATCAAGTAAGCACAATAAAGAGAACCTAAGATGGATTGAATAACAGCACGTGCAGCAATCTGTTCTGCTTCCTTCTTGTTTCTTCCTGCAGCACCTGTATAAGTTTTTCCATCAAAAACCAAAGATGATATAAAAGAAGGAAGCAGCACCCCTTCTAATTGAGATGTTGTGTATGCAGGCTTCTCTATATACATCTTCACTGCATATTCGTGAAGGATAGACTTGCAGAATGTAGTATCCTGAAAAGTGGCAGATAAAGTCAGATATTTTGATATACATAATCTTTCAAATGGCAAAGTTTATGCTATAAAAAAAAATCAGAAACTCAAACATGATGTCATGAATAACACATAAGCAAAGTCATTATCAGTACCATCATTATCAACTATTTCTTCGAGAACATGTCTAGCATTTTTATACACAGACTAGTAAGTGTACATAGAACCATAAATTTTAAATTATTAAAATATCTAATCCACCAGCTTAACAGATTTTAGTTTTCAACTGAAGCATAGTTAGGTGGGATATTGTGATGCTCAAAAAAAATTATGGGTAAAACATTCGTCATGATTAATGACAATACTGATTACAGCAGAGAAAGACAACTCAAAATAGTGGGGGACTTCACATTAGCAAAAGTAAAAATAATTGCATTCAGTTATAACTGAACAAAAGATTATGAAGCTCCAAAGTAAAAGTTTACAGTATTAGGGGCTAATTTCAAGCAGTTCCAGAGCTATATCAATTAGTTTTTAGTATGAAAACAAAGTGGGTAGAATGGCTTATCTCGCCCTTCCAAATGATAAGAAGTTATATTGCTTTACTGAGAAATTAACTTGCAATGCTCTCATTTTTAAGTAACACAAAGCTGGAGATAAGATATCATGGCTCATCTCACTTCCACAAGTGAACTTGTGAATGCATACATGTGCACACATTATTATGTAATGGTTGCACCCAACAAGTAACATGAAGTGAAAGTCATGAAGTCCAATTACTTAGTAATATATTTCAAATGCAAACAAATGATACAACATTCTTTGCCCTTTGTTACATGAACAATTGATCTGAAACTTTAGACAACACGTGAGACTGACAAACAAATCATATGACATCTACTGCATTATTTTCTCAAATGATCAACTGACCTGAAAATAAAGCATTGTGGTTATGATTTATATTCCATGATCTTGATGCTTTTTGTTGGGTAATCTTAAATTCACCTAAACCTTATTTTGTTTTATAAGCAACATACTGAATTCACAAACAAACGCATGACTTAGCAAAACAATCACAAAGAAGGAACAACAAATTTCTTAATCTTCTTAGGGCATGACTATATAATTAAAGAATACAAGGCAGCCTTAAATCTCTCGATAAGATATATTCGGATATGACATCCATTGCATCATTTTTTTTTCAATGATCAACTGATCTGCAAATGTCCTATAAAGCATTGTGGTTATGATTTATATTCCATGATTTTCATGCTTTCCGTTGGGTAATCTTAAATTTACCTACATGGAACATATGTGCCTGCCTAACCCTTGTTTTGCTTTATGAGCAACATCCTGAATTAACAAACAAATGCACGACTTAGCAAAACAATAACAAAGAAGGAACAAAAGATTTCTTAATCTTCTTAGTGGATGACAATATAATTAACGAATAAAAAGTAGGCTTAGATGTCTCAATATAATATTGTAGCAGTTCTTTTTGTGTTAGCTCTCTTGTTTTATGTACAAGTATCAAAGCAAATTAAGAAACAAATAACTCAAATTGCAAGACCAGTGGCATCAATTTTTGGAGTATGGACATACACACACTACACAACATTTGGAAGCGTAAAAATGTTGCAATGACAAATTTAAATGAAACAATAATTAGATAGATTCAACATACTGCATGAATTAGGGGAATTCCTTCATCCTTTATCTTCCTAGATATGCCTTCAAGAGCAAGTTTTGCCACGTCTTGCTCTGCTTCTTTTCGACGAGGAAATGTCCGAGATGACATGAATGTCACTCCATCTATCAGAACAGTAGATCTAAATTGTGATGCATATGGATGCCCTTCATTAACAGTTTGATATATTGGCAAAGGTATGGATGACCTTTGAGCATATTCTTGTAAGCGGTTTTTATGCATGAATTGCTCTGTCAATACATGAAGAGCAAAATTGAATTAATCAAAAAAAGAAACATCCATTCAGTTAACTGAAGATCACCTGACTTTCTATATAACAAAGAAAATCCATAACATTTAAATGAAACTAAAATTAGTACAACATGTATTTCTTTTTCATTTATAAAGAATCAAATTCAAATTCCATCACTCAAAAGAAAAAGAACCAAAAAAATAATCTGATCATACGAAGAAAAAAGATAACCAAGAAAAACTGCAAGTATATTAGCCAAATCCTGCCCTACTCAAATATATACTATTCCAGCAGTTTACCTCCAGCAACATCAATCCATGATCAACCCTTAGAAAAATCCATCTCAATTAGGCCATGTCCGCTAGGCATTATTTGAGAAAACCCATTACAATCTAAAACTAAAGTAGATTTAAAAAATATTTGCAAGTTATTTAGAAAATTAACCAGACAAACCCACAAATTAACAAAACTTCTTTCATGCAAGAATTGCAAAATGAGAAAGCTGAGAAAATAAACTAATAATATTCTGTAGCATTAATGTTGCTAATAAAAATAGGAGCGAAAGTTACTATCCTGCTATCTTGTAGAAATGGTCACAGTTATTAACTTAAATCAGTAACTAACTACTTGCTGATAATCATGTAATACAATGCTTTGAACAACAAATGGGTGAAAGTAATACATAACACCCAATATCAGTATAACAAAACCTAGGTGATCCCCCACATACTCTATCAGCAAAGCACTTAACAAGAGGAGGTTAGGCTAGTCAATGTAGACTGGTTAGATTTGCCTTTTAGAATCAAATTTTTCATCACATATACAACTTCTGCAAAACTAAATTAAACATCCCACAGGACTCTTGTAACTCTCTCATAGTACACTTACTTCTGAAAATTTCTTAGTTAACTAATTAGCTTAATTTATATAGTCATAGCACTAACAACAATAGGTGATCCACAGACAATTTAATTTTCAAAGTTTAAGCGACCAGTAATACAACTGCATACTTCCTATAATCCATAGCCTCGCTTCTCAAGAGAACACAGCCTTGCCGGAGAGGACATAAGCATCAACCCCCTTCCCCCTTTTTTCTAGTTTTAATCTATTTTTCCTTTTATCATTGATAGGAAACAAAAAAAAAAAAGAAATTAGATGTTGTGATTATTCTAAATTATCAGTGGATATATAGGCTGCTAATTTGTTCATGGTACAATATTTTTTTATTTTTTGTATGAGTCCTTTATGATCTCTATCCCTTAACACTAAAAAACTAACACCGTTGCTAATCCAAGTAGGAAGGGCGTTAAAGGAATAGGAGGCCAGGTTTTTATCATACGATAATTACAAGATCACGATTCTTAATGGGGATAGATGACTACGCCACACTGTAATGGGAAAAAAAAATTATGGTGACTAATTGAAAGATTTAAAAATTTAGGATCAAAATATTTCTAATTCAAATTTGAAGGGTACGATGTAATTTTCTATTTAAAATAATATATATTATGTATGTGTTCTGTGTGCTCATCCTAAGATAATTATAAGGAGAGGTAATAAAAAAGAGATAATTTTAGGACAAAAGATAGAAAATAAAAGTATTAACTAATGTGAAGCACCCATTAGACCACATATCATTCAATTAGTCAAGCATATACTGTCCGAGATGCTCCAAAGAAATCTCGCACTACCCTGATCAGAATGTACATGGTTGTCCCACTAGAAAAACTATTATCAAATGATAAATTGCTCAATGAAGGGGAAAACTACAATAAAAATACTAATAATGAAAAACACAATTACCGATCACTAGAATTCTTCATGGTTGAATAAATTAAAAGTAAAGAAAAAACTCATGACGCCCCAATATAGTGTTGTTGTTAAAGCCTATTTCAATATTAGAACAAGGGACATGATTAAAGAGATGTGCTATCTTGGCAAGAGATTCTAATATACTGCTCAAATTATAAGAGTAAACTCTATCACAAACTCACTTCAACAATAACTTTTAATTGGTAAAATTCAATAAAAATCAGGATAAAAAATCTCAAAGTACCCTGACCAAGTACATGATGGTCCAACTAGAATAACTAGAATCAAACGATGAACTTCTCAATGAGAGAAAAAAAAGAAAAAGAAAAAGAAAGCCTACAAATAAAACACTAATAACATTGAATAGTCATGCAATTACCAATCGCTAGAATTTGTTATGATTGAATGAATTAAGGGTAAAGAAAACTCATGTGACCTCAAAATAGTATTGTTGTTAAAGCTCATTTGAATATTAGAATGAGAGATACGATTACCAAAAGCTCATTTGTTTTTTTGGAATTTTGTTTTTCCAATGGGCGAGAGGTGATGGGGTTGGGGGTGGTAGAATGTCATAAAATCTTGAATGGTATTCATAAATTTAGGATGGTCGCCTGCATCTCCTACCAAGCTCCATCTACAACTATTTATATGACTCGAAAAATATTTTATAATTTTTTTACTAGTTTAGATTAATTAGTTTCTAAACTACGAAGAACTTAATAGTTTCATTGTCAGCATTATAGCTTTGAAGCCGTCCTCCAAAACCCCCCTTTTTTTAATAACATCTGCTGCAGCCTGGCAATTAGGAGGTATTTAAGAATGCTTATCCATATTGCATTAATAGAGGAAACAGCCTGGCTACCGGACAACTGCAGATCCAAGCAAATAGATTTTCTAAAGAGGGAATTTCCTGTAGAGTTTCAATAGGGAGGCCGAGGCCAACAAGCATTGATCCATCTTTATACCAGAAATGTGGTTTAACATTTCCCTTTTGTTTAAATGGAGTTATGTATTAAAGATTACATTGGAAATACTAAAATTTGATAGGGCCCATCCAATGTTTTAGGCCAAGAAGCAGATTAATACAATTGCAGACTTTTCTTGATATTCCTCAGCTTGAAGTTTGTCAGCTAATGCAATGGAAATGGAACTCAGCATGAGTCTCAGGCATTGTTGCTTTCAAACCTGAACTGGGCACGACTGGGTCCAGTCCACAATCATGGGCTTACCTGATCGAGGCTGAGAACCATATACGGACTGGTTCCACATCTTAACCATGAAAACTTAAAAAAATTACTTGTGCAATCAGCGATTCAGAAGAGGGATGTTGCTTCTTCATAGACTATCAGAACAGAAAATATACAGATAAATGAGAGTAATTAACAAATTAAAAATCTCTGATGAAAAAAAAAAGTAGGAATAATAAAATTAACCTACTGAATGAAAGAAACCTTTTTTCCCTTCAAAAATACAAATACCACCAGGCGCTCACGACAAGTCATATTAATCTTCCAGCAACAATGCGAACATATGGTATAGTTGAGAAAACTACAAACATGTAAATTTCAATATTATTATTCAAACATACCCTGCATATTCGCAAGTAGTGGGGGGTCCTTGTACCCCGTTGCTTCATCATGATGACTATGTGCTCGAGTTTCAAAAGATGCATCACAAGACTGACCTTGAATTGATTGCTCAATTTCTTTCTTCCCATGTTCTTCTTCAGCAACTTGCTCAGGCAAATCTTCTGCTTGTTCCGATTCTATGCCTGCAAGTTGATGAGCAGTTTTAAGCTACAGGGAGCATAATGCATTAAACTTAAAATGGCAGCATCTGCAAACTATAGAGGCATGCATGTGAATGATACTTTTCTTTGCAGGCCTGCCTCTCTTCCTTGTCTTTAACTCCTCCTGTGAATATTGTTTCATGCTCTGGGAACAAGGAGAAAAAATAGTCAATTGGAAAATTGAATCATGAAGTCCAAACATAATTATTATCAAACTAACTACAATAGCAAGGTCTCACAAATAATTAGGAGGCACTGAAAAATACTTTTCTATTCTTGACCTGAAATTTTGAAAAGAAGAGGCCAACAAATAATTAGGAGGCACTGAAAAATTTCGACACACATTCCTAAGCAGAAGGGTCGAACAAAGATGCAAATATCACTGCATGAAAGGATCAACCACAGGAATATGAAATCCTATTATACATGACCATGGATTAAAATGTTCATTGCCATGCTTGAACAACCATAAACTTAAAAGTAAAATCATCAACCACTCCATTGAATTGCTAACATGTAATTTTCTTTTAACTTTGGTGTATACCTCTATATTGTTTCCAGTTACATAAAAGCAAAAAGAATCTCTCTAAAGACTCTAACTTCCAATTTAATTCTAATGACTGATTACAATTATTGCACGTACAAAGATATAGGATAACCAGGAGTTCACATTAGCCATATCGACTCTTTTGAACCCATAGAAAAGCAAATTGTACTTGAAAATCTAGAAAGCTAAAAAACAGAATAAAAACAAGAAATCAATTTATGGTGATCAAGATGGAAGGATGCAGAGTTTTTAAGAAGACTAAGATACCCAGATATCTCAGCTCTTATGTAACAATCAGGATATCTAAATAGTGTCTAATACAGTAAAAAAGAAAGACCAACTATCATCTTGGCATTGTGTACAGTAGACAATATCCATGAAAAGAACATGTCCAAATAGTCTAAGTTGATCATAACATCTTGGCCGATATCAGTGGACATCTAGCTGATACAGAAAGAGAATGATTTTATCCAAACAAAAGACCACAGATGTATGATGTCATGCCCACATCAATGCAGTGTATTGTATTGCATTGTATTCAATTGTATTGTGTGGTGACAAGCCATATCAGCAAGTGCCCGACACTGGTATAGACTTATATATCATCCAAAACCTAGGTTGTTATGGAATACCATGTGTCACATTGACTTGCTGGCAAGACTCTGAGATAATAAATATTTCGTAGAACATATGCAGGATTGAATTGTAGGTGATAGGGGATAGAAATACTACAAGGCATTGAAAGGCCAACATATGAAACAATAAGAAAGTGCTAACTTGAAGCCATTCATACCTGGGAGGAATAGCTGATCCACTGCCCATCCTCCCATACCTGGCAGGATCTCATTTCGAAACAATTAAACTCCATCTCCTCTTCATGATGCTTCAACTTGACAATGTACTTTGACCCATTAGAAATCTGAGTAACAACTCCTAGCGACCACCCGCCATGGTAAAGCACCTCAACAACATCATGTAACCTGAAATCCTCATCGTCTAATGCAAGGGGAGGTGGAGGCCTAATGTGTTGAGCATCAACAATCTCCGTCGACAACTCTCTGTCAGTGACAGCTCTCGGGGTCTTGCAATCCACCAAAATATGGACTTGCTGATCATACTAACAATAGTAGCTGCAAGCCAAGCAGCTCCATAGTTCTTGCTTTCCCGGCTGACCTCGACCTGTGCTCCCACACTGAACAGTGGCTCAGCCACTTCCTGCAAGGTGAAAATATGTGAGCGAACTTCCAGCCTTAACGTGAAATGGGTTTCACATCGAATCGAGCGTTTCCCATTGTGAAAAATATTTGATTTGCCTTCCCAATTGAGTGCACGTTGTGCAGTTGGAAGTGAATTCAAATGTACAGCAAAACCACAGGAAACAAAACCATTGGAAGTGATTTGCCTTCCCTTCTGTCCATGGACTTTACGGTCCTCAACCAGCAGCCATCGGCCTTGATCAACATCACGACCATCGATTTGCCACGATCGGGAGGTTCAATGGGAGATTAGTGGAGGAAAAAAATAAAAAAAAGGAATGGAGAAGCTGGAGGCGGATCGATTTTGGTGCTTCACCGGAAGCCGGTGCCGCCGGCTGATGAGCCTCGGTATCTCCTTAGGAAGAGCCACCGGAGGAGAAGAGGGAAGCCGTCCAGTGTGATAGTTCGGGAAATCACGACGTCGGCTGCCGCAATGGATCTTCCCCTCTGATGGATCTTCATCAGAGGGGAAGGACGACGACGGGAGATGCCGGGGGGGGAGAGGGATTCAGGCCAAGGCCTTCTTTAGGCCGGGGCCTTAGGCGACCGCCTCAGTCGCCTAAGGGTTGAGCCGGCCCTGTGCTGTGCTCACTATTTTATCATCGGCAAGAGATTATCGTGATTATTGCAGAGGTGTAGGATTTCTCTTACCTTGAAGGCTCCGTAAGGCCCCCGCCGCTGCCGCAGCCTGGAACCCGCCCCTGCCTCCATCGATAGCTCCTCCTACAGTTCGATGTTTAGCTCTTTCTTCCGGAGAAGCGATCGAGATCGAGATCGAGATCGAGAGAGAGAGAGAGAGAGAGGGAGGGAGCGAGAGAGGGAAGAAGGATTCTCTTACCTTGAAGGCTCCGTGAGGCCTCTGCCGCTGCCGCCGACTGGAACTCGCCCCTGCCTCCATCGATCGCTCCTCCTACAGTTGGATGTTTCGCTCTTCTTTCTTCCGGAGAAGCGATCGAGATCGAGATCGAGATCGAGATCGAGAGAGAGAGAGAGAGAGAGAGAGAGAGGGAGGGAGGGAAGGAGAAGGAATGAAAGGCGTGACCCTCGCTCTTATATACCTGCAGATACGGTAATCCGCCGGACCAACTTTATCAGTCTTCCTTCGTTCCCGTTGAAGATTTGAACCTCGTTGCAATTTGAACCTGGTTCAGACTCTGGTGTGAACTGCAGTCGAAGCCAACTGAAAGCAATTGACTTCCAACAGCTTGTACCCAACTGAAAGCATGGACCATTTGGAAATATGGTAAGCAACACAATGCATTTGCATGAAAATGATATGTTCATAACCAACAAAAAGCATCACAAAATGTTGGGGGAAAAACCAAAGTCATCCCGGAACAAAGGCGCCGACCAGAGGGAGCCCCTACCAGAAGGCGCCCGACCAGAAGGCGCCCGACCAGGGAGCCCCGACCAGAAGGTGCCCGATCAGGGAGCGCCGACCAGGGAGCGCCGACCAGGGAGCCCCGACCAGGAAGCGCCCGACCAGGAGGCGCCGACCAGAAAGCGTCGACCTAACGACACGAGCCAAAGGCGCCCAACTGGGCAACTGGCTCGGCTCGGCACCCGACCAGGTGCCGAACTTCGAAATGCCTTGTCCAAATATTCGACCCTGGCCTAAACTCCTTAAAAGGAGTCTGACTCTAGATACTCAATCTCACTGTATCCCGCTACTGTCGTCAAACCATTAATGCGCATGGCCTCTGCTGGCTTCCGGCGCACTCAACCATTAAATGAGCATGGTTCATAATGATCTCCGGTTCACTCAGCCATCAAAGTGTATGGCTTCTGTCATCTACGGACATCGAGCCTCTTACGGTAAACCCACTTGGCTGCTGATGATGATACGGTTCAACGACAACCTAAGAGCTCCGGCCTAATCTCCGATAGTGACACTGTTGACTCACACGATCGAGCATTAATTCTACTACATGCCAGATCGTACGGCAGGCCATCTGCCCCGCCACATCACAGGTAACCCAGCTCCCTCTATAAAAGGGGAATTCCCCCATTTGGGAGAGATGGGAGCTAAAAACTCAGACTCTCTCTACTATTGTCTCCATCCTTACACTTGCCCCCTCTGACTTAAGCATCGGAGGGCCGGCGCCGGAAACCCCGGCCACCGGCCTCTTGCAGGTCTTCCGGAGGACGCCACGCGCCGACGGACCGCCACCCATTACCGCCGATTGACCCCGGAGCTCCCCCTTCCTGGCCCAGCGGTCGCCCCCGGGTCCAAATTCCAGCAACAATTGGCGCTAGAGGAAGGGCCCGAGTCGCGGCCATGAAGCTGAGAAGCAAGGGAGCTTCTAATGCCTCCCGACGTCCTCCACCTAGCCCCGAACATTCTGTCCAGAACTCTCCACCTCTGGCCGATTCGACTCCCCAAGTTCGGCCAGAGCAGTTTGATGCCCTGGTGCAGCAGGTCCAGGCCTTGGCCGCTGCCGTCCAAGGCCTGCAACCTAGGGGCATCCCAACAGCACCATTACCTCAGGCCCCGGTTCAGCCGGTGCCTCCCTTAAGTGGACCGGCCCCCCAAGGCCAAAGTCTCCACGCTCAAGCATCTTCCTGGAGAGAGCCCCCGGTGAGGGGTCTTGGCGACTGGCCGCAACCGTCAGAGGCCGAGTCAGTCTCAGGGCAACCAGCGCCCGAGCGGACCACCATGGCGATCCCCCAGAGCGACGAGCTCGACAAGAAAGTCGAGAAGCTGGAGCGCCAGATCGAGGCGCTCCACGGCAGGAGGGCGGGACGCGATGGCGACTTCGAGTTTACCACGAAGTCCCACTTCTCCCAACAAATCGAGGACGAGCCGGTCCCGCCGAGGTTCAAGATGCCCCAGGTGGAGCCCTACAATGGCACTACCGACCCCCTCGATCACCTGGAGAGTTACCGGGCCTTGATGGCGCTGCAGGGATCCTCGGAGGCCATGCTCTGCAAGGCCTTTCCGGCGACGCTTCGAGGGGCAGCTCGGCTTTGGTTCGCCGGGCTGAAACCCACCACAGTCTCTTCTTTCGAGCAGCTCGGCAGGCAGTTCGCCACCAACTTCGCTGCCAGCCGACCCCAGCGACGGACTTCAGACTCCCTCCTCGACATAAAGCAAAGGGAGGGAGAGTCGCTCAGGGAATATTTGGACCGCTTCACTGCTGCAACCTGGGAGGTCCGCGAGCTGGACCAGTCAATAGCCATGTCGGCACTTAAGACTGGAGCCCGGTCTTACAAGTTTCTCTTCTCCATTGAGAAGAATTTCCCAGCCGACCTCACCGAGATGTTAGTCCGGGCGCGGAAGTACGCGAAAGCCGAGGAAGCCGTTGCTTCTAGACGGAGCGGAGCTGAGCAGACCTCCAAAAAGCAGAAAAGGGGTCGTGAGGAGCGTGGCCATCTCAGAAGCCCGTCTCCGCGCCGAGCCAACTTTATCAGTCTTCCTTCGTTCCCGTTGAAGATTTGAACCTCGTTGCAATTTGAACCTGGTTCAGACTCTGGTCTGCAACCAAAGCTGCAATTTGAACCTGGTTCAGACTCTGGTGTGAATTGCAGTCGAACCCAACTGAAAGCAATTGACTTCCAATAGCTTGTACCCAACTGAAAGCATGGACCATTTGGAAATATAGTAAGCAACACAATGCATTTGCATGAAAATGATATGTTCATAACCAACAAAAAGCATCACAAAATAAGGTTTAGGTGAATTTAAGGGAAAGCAAATAGGTGCACCTAATCCTCTTTGGAAGAGGACTAGACCACCTTGCATTAGACCCCAAGCCCCACTTGATTGGGTCAAGTAGGGCATGCGTGATGAGGAGAACCCCCTCCCTTGGCCGAAATCAAAAAGAAGAGAAGAGGGGCGTGCGCCCCTCTTCTTGGCTCCAAAAGGAAAAACATAAAGCTCCTAAAATGTAGGAGCTTCATGTGTCTTTATAAGGAGCTAAAGGAACAAACCCTAGAGTAATTCTTTCCTCCTCTTTTCAGCCGTGAGCCATCTTTTCTCTTGGGGTTTTCAGCCGCCATCAGCAAAGAAAAAGAAGAGGAGGCGTGCACCTCCTCTTGATCTTCTTCCTAAGGTCCCAACGCATGCAAAAGGGAAAAGGCTGCTAGGGGTTCTCGTTCTTCTTCTTTTCTGCATCCTTCTTCTTCCTCCTTCCTCTGGAATTCAAGAGTTGATTGAAAGGGAGGAAATCAGCCATCCAAAGTTGTCTCTGCAAGGGAGCTAGCGCCCTAGGGAGACAAGGAAGCTTTGATCGGATCTCTACTTCGTGTGGATACCCGTAGAGGCCGGACGCGTGTGCGGCTTCAAGCGATCCTTCTTCCAAAACCACGATCATCAGTTTGTGGTGATCATCTACCCGCACAAGGTGAAGATCTAATCTTCCTAATGGTTTGAAAGGTTTTTAATCCTAATCTATCTACGAACGGTTTTTGAACAACGTTCATGAGATGAACGTCGATCCCAGCGCATGCTACTTCCGCTGCATCTGAAATTTTTTTTTAATTTTCTGCGGCATGGGCGGGTTCCCAACATGAACTAGGGTTCCTCTCTTTTCTTTTCCCTTTTTTTTTCTTTTTCTCTTTTTTTCCTTGAATTCGACCACCAGCTGATGGAGGTCCTTTTAATGTTGCTATCCCCTCTAACTTCATGCCAACCATCCCATATTTGGGGAGGATTTTGTGGGGTTTTGAATTTTGAATTCAAAATTCAAGTTCATGCGCCATTACATGATGAAGCTTGATCTAATCTAAACCATTCATCATGTTGCCACTTTCCTCTTTCAATTTCGAAATTCCCATGCCCCCAATCATATTAGAGGGTC
This sequence comes from Phoenix dactylifera, assembly GCF_009389715.1. Lineage (NCBI taxonomy): Eukaryota > Viridiplantae > Streptophyta > Magnoliopsida > Arecales > Arecaceae > Phoenix > Phoenix dactylifera. Next base: position 29,234 of record NW_024069572.1, read on the forward strand.
ACGTGGTGATTTTGTGGTGATTAAATTCGAAATTCAACCATATTAGAAGTGAGATAAAGATAAGGATGACATATATCATGAAGAGAGAGAATTTGATCTTATCCAATTCTTTTCATGAATTTATCTCTCCATGTCACCCCATCTGATGATGAAAGAGGTCCCTGATGTTGCCAAGTGTCCCATGGCACCATTAAATAAATTAAATTAATTTTTAATCATATTAAAAATTAATTTACGGCGCCATGCATGGATATGTGACAAGTGGATTTCAAGATCCGAACAGTTTCAGATCAAACCCATTTAATTTAATTAAATCCTAACAATTAGAATGATCCAATTACCATGGGTTGAACCTAATCCAATTAGGTCAATCCCTAATTAAGCACAAGTTAATCTAATTTAATTTTGTCAACCTAAGTCCTCTTGATTCAGACCTAATCCAATCAGGTCAAAAATCCTGATTGAGCCCAGAATTGAATCTAATTCAATTTGGCTCATCCTTAGTCTAATTACTCAATCCAATTGAGTTCATTAGCAATCTAATTACTAATTAATCCTCCGATAATTACTTTAATTATTTTATAAGATAATTTGCCAATCGAATTGACCAAATTATTCCTGAATGATTCTTAATCATTCATCAGCCTTCTTGATCAATCAGGAATATTCTATGCGTGTGACCTCATAGGTTCGAACCTAAGATGGTAGTATAGGAACGACTTCCTACACTAATCAATGTGACCATCTAGCAATGGTACCGGACGTCCGGATAGGTTGAATATATGCGAAGCAAATATTCTGGAATCCTGAACTATGGTTACTGTATAATTCAATCTCTTTGACTCCTAATGCCAGGATGACTTAGAGCTCACTGTCAACCCTATAATTAGTACATCCATTATGTGATTAACTTTAGATATCCCGTGACTCCTCACTGGGATTACCCTGGCTAAGGTTTTGCTAAATTAATCACAAGACATTATCTCCTGTTTACAGGAGGGGTCAATTCCATCTCGACTCACAACTGACTACGCAAGTACTTGACTGCACCCAGTGACCTTCCGTCACTGAATTAGAAATCTAGGTAGTCCGGTACCAAAGTACAATGAGTTGCTTGCTAGTCACAGGTTGCGGTCTCAGGTCAGAGGGCCAAACTTATACCCATATCCACTCGGAACATCTCTTGACAGTTAGAGCGTTCCGGAATTGGTCACGTTCAGTGAAATGTACTCCTACACTTCACCTGTGTGGCATACCAGTGTCTCCACACTCCTTGGTTAAGAGGACAACCAACGTATATGTCACACAAACGACCTAATCTCGATAATGTTGTTGTCCTTGTAACAACATATCATTTGGTTGCGAACTAGTTTAAGAACTCGAAGATAAATTCTCCTTTATTATAATAAATCCTAAAAACTTCATCATATAAGAGTTCATTTGAAGCTGTAAAATGATGAATAATGCCAAAAAATACTTTATTGATTTGTCAATTCATTTACAAAATTCAATCATCAAACATGCTGACAATTGACATTTAGGATACAATTTCCAACACTTGAACCTATGTTTTGGTTTACCCTCATTCACGACATTGCGTTGTGTACGGGGTATTCTGGATATGGTAGATTTTGTACGAAGGTTGTGAGTAGGTCAACAAGGAATCAGTCACTTCTAGTAAGAGAAGGTAACATCCTACTTACTCTAATCTTATGATGATTCAAGAAGCCTTTGATCAAAGTAAAATAAAAATTAGAAAGAGTTTCTAATATTTCATTGTTTGAATTATCATATAAAAGATTGAGAGAGAAATGAATAAGTGATTGAGTTTGATATTGATCCATACTCATGCACTTATTCAGGATGTAGTATGACTGAGGGATTGAATTGCACGGTAACTTGCCACTAAAGGGTATGTTGGATTTGTCCAATACATTCCTCATCTTCCGAGTAGACATGATACGTTGCTAGACGTCAATCTTGTCTTGTGGGTTGATCGGATCAAAGAGTTTGATTAGATCAAAGCATCAGAAAGGTTCTAATTGCTAAGTTAGGTTTTAAAACTGAATTGGACCTAAATTGGATTAGAGGTGTTCTAATCAAGATAGGTCAACCTACACCTGCACCTACTGTTGGCTAAGATAAGGAACCCAATGGGTCACACACAAGAAAATTGATCAAGGGTCTAATTGGATTAGATCATATTTGCAAGATGAACATGCTAGCACGTATTGCAAACCCTAGCTCCTGATTCAAATTAAATTCGAATCTGATTCTTAGATTAGGTGATCTAATATGATTAGATCATGACCTAATATGAGTTAGCCAAGAGTTGGAACCCATTTGGCTTTAATTAGACCTGATTTGATTAGGTTTAATATTTCCTTTAAGTTGGTTAAACCCAATTGGATTGGGTTTGATAGGGCCTTCACTTTTGGACCATTGAATCGCTCCCTGAATGAAGGATCTAGTCCACTGGTTGGCGCCTTCATCTGGACCATTGGATGGTTTCCTGGATGAAAGATCTATCCACTAGTTGGCGCCTTATTCTGGACCATTGGATGGGTCCCTGGATGAATAATCTGGACCATTGGTCAGCGCCTAAATTTGGACCACTGGATGGCTCCCTAGATGAAAGATCTGGACCATTGCTCAGCGCCTGAATCTGGACCATTGGTGATGGCATCTTGCTTCTGGACCATTGGATGACACCCTGGATGATGATGCCTTGATCTGGACCATTAGATGGCGCCTAGATCTGGACCATTGGCTTTGGTTCCCTGCATTTGGGCCCTTGGATCATCAGGATTTAAGAGAAAGACGTGAGAAAGAAGCGTATAATTAGATACGACTTTTTCTAAAGCTTGAAATACCCTTCTCCTTAGCGCCCCATCATGATGGGATGCCCCTCTTGGCACACGCCTCATCATGATGAGGCGTGTGGATGGGATGCATCCCTTTGTGATGCATCCCTCCATCTCTTATAAATAAGGAGGCGCCCCGGGGTTCTAAATATCATCCGAGAAAAAGCCTCTCCTTCTCTCTCCCTTATCCCTTCTTTCTTACAAGCCTCTCTCTTTTGTCCTAACCCAAGACAAGAGGGTCTTCTTTAGGACAAAAAGGCTAGTGAATGTTTTAGAGGTAGAAAGGAAGAAGGAAGTGAAGGAAAATCAGCCAATTAAATCCTTTGGAAGGATGAACAACTAGAATCAAGTTTTAGTGGAGCTAGAGTCTTGAACCCATTCCTTTGTGGATCAACATTGGAGGGTGAACATTTGGGCACCTTAGGACATCTTCAGACATATTGGATATAGCGTGACAGGTATTCTTTATACCAAGATTATATTTTCTATATTATTTGGTTATACTATTAAGGTGATCTTGGCTTATTAGGATTTCATATAATGGGTTTTATAAGAAATTTTATAATCCCGTATCTTCCGCTGCGCCCTAGGGCACTGGGAAACCCAACAAGCAGAGCTGCAGGCTGCTTGGGAGGGCGTTTTGTATGCGAGACGAGTGCTGGGGGCTGACAGACTTGTTCTCGAGGGTGACTGTTCTACAGTGATTGACTGGATACGAGGTGTGGACACGTATGGGAATGGTTACCCTCTGAACGGGACACTCGTAGTTTGGTGCGGGAGCTGATCTCCTGTCAGATTGCCCATGTTTACCGAGAGGCGAACAGTGCAGCAGACTGGATCGCCTCTTATGTTGCCCGGCACACTGAGAGGTCTTCTGGCCTAGTTTTAGATGGCGTTCCACACGCTTTATTTTGTTTACTTTTTTGATATGTCTGGTTGTATTCATGTTAGAGGTATATGGAATGAAATACCGTTTTGACAAAAAAAAACCACGTTTCCAACTAAAATAGGGTTACTCGGGAAACTGAATTAAAAAATACTTTTAAGCAATGCATTTTTAAACTACCAAATCAGTATCTCCTCGTGAGGCCAGCACCTTGGTACCACTACTAATAGAAATTAAAAATGAAAAACTTTATTTGGATTTTGTCCACATGAATATCTTCATGCAGAACTCTCCATTTTTCAAGTTTCTTTCTTTAATTAAGAGTCTTGTAAATCTCTTATTTTTTGATTAAAAGCAATCTACTATCTATTAAATATTTCAGTGTGACAGAAGGAAAATTTTCTGGCCCCTCTTTCTGGACAATGGGCTGAGAGATTTTAGTATTCTATTAATATGTTTAAGATACATCCTTATTTCCTACATTAAATATATAAATAAATTTTATAATTTTATATAGATGTTTTTCATTTCTTGAATTGTACCAAATTTTTTATCAATCATTTCTAGCTCTCGTTTCTCATATTGTTTCCCGCCACTAATTTTTCAAACCTGGTAACCGTGAGAAGGCAGTACCACTTAGCATAGCATTATTATCATTATTTCTATTACTCTATATAAATTATAATTTAGGAATTATAATTTTTTATGTTCATATTTTAGCTTGGCTAAGATTTTTTAAGATATGGCATAGATTGGCCATTGCGGCGACTTATATTGCTAACCATATTTGGCTGGCCAAAAATGCCATAATCTTTGGAGAGAGCAGTCCCTACACCTAGGTTTGTTGTGGAGCAGGCCAGTGCCAGGGGGCGGCGGAGATCACCCATGCAGGTCCATCAGATATTCTTTTAATAGCTCGGAACATCTAGAATTCTATATCTGCTCTTTAGCGCCAACGGACAGTATCTATCACTTGGAAGCCTCTAACTTCCGAGTTTCTCAAGGTCAGCTTCGACGATGTGCACTAGATAGCGGTAGGAGGGGTGGGATGGGGATCAGAATCCCTGACTTAGGGTGGTAGCAGTTGGTGGGTGCCAAATCTTTGACATTTCTGTTCCTAGGGTAGAGTTGAGGGCAACTTGGGTTAGTCTGTGTTAGCCGACGCATACTACAGGCCAATGCAATCTTACTTAAAGGTGACTCGGATTAGATCTCCGTGGGCACTGGTTCTTGAATCCTGTTTCCAGAACCTTCAGTTACCAGAATCAGTTGCATAACTGAATCGGTTGCACCAGTCTCAGCTCAACTGTTTCGATCCTGATTTCTATATAAAGGATTGTAATACCTTCCGATGAAATATGAACTCATTCCAGTGAACAAACTTTTCACTTTCTCTCACTGAAACTTCTCTCTGAAACTTTCTTGATTCTGTTTACAGTAATGGTGTAAATCTTTATGGTATCAGAGCAGGCTACTTTCCTCTCTTCTTCTTCCGCTCCTCAAATTCCCATCCTCGTCCCTCCTCATTGTTGATGCTACTCTCACGAACTGATCCTTCAGTTCACCATTCCAGCAATAATTCATCCTTCTGCTGCCGATCAACCAACGATGAGTTGCTGCTTCATCTCTTCCTATGTCTTCCGATTCATTCATCTTGGAGGTCGTTCTCCCAGAACTTGATCCAGATTCCATGGATACTGCGAGTACAAGAGACGACGCAAGGGATTCTGAGATTTCGCTATACCACCCAAACTAAAATTCCTAATCTCTCGCATAAATTCCCTGGTTCCCACTCAGCTCACAGCAGAGAATTTTCTCACCTGGAAATCCCAGATCATCCGGTTGTTCAAAGCAAGTGGATATCATGATTTTCTTGAAGATCCCTCCTCCTCAACCTCAGGTATCTCAGCTGACTCCGACCATTGGTTATTTCTTGATCAGTTTTTGGCATCAGCTCTCCAGTCCACCATCTCTCCATTAATTCTTCCGTTTGTCATACATCTGGTACACACGCACCAGATCTGGTCGGTCTTAGAACGTCGCTTAAATTCCGTATCAAGGTCCCATGTCATCCAACTGAAGAATGAGCTTCACAGTATTAAGAAAAGTGACAGATCTATGCAACAATATCTGACTCATGTTAGGAATATTGTCACTGCCCTGGCATCTGCTGGCTCTAAGCCGGATACCGAGGACATTATCCTACATATTCTGAATGGTTTACCTCCTCCTATGACTCATTTGCAACGGCTATCAGAATTAGAAGCTCCTCACTTGATCTGGACGAGCTATACGCTCTTCTTAGCAGTGAGGAAATCATTCAATCGGCCAAGGAAAAGCAATCGTCTACCTTTGACACAAATCTTGCTCTGCTTTCTCTTCGTGGGCGAGGAAGAGGCAGATCCTTCTCTAGCAGGGAACCTCACTTCAGAGGTCGTGGCCGTGGTCGCTCCGGACTTTGGTATCCGTCAGGCCGAGGCAAAGATCCACGGAGCTTACCAGAATGTCAAATTTGTCTTAAGCGTGGTCACACGGCAATCACTTGCTGGCACAGACTGGATCCTACTTTCTCTTCAGAATTGTCTCCTCCTTCTTTCAGTCAGAAGGCCTTGTTTGCTCATCCCTCTGAACACTCAAGAACTTCAGATTGGGTTTGTGGATAGTGGTGCTACATCTCACATGACTCCTGATCCATCTGTTCTTCAGAACTCTTCACCATATCAAGGTTCTGAACATGTCTCCTTTGGCAACAACTCCACCAGTCCGATTCACAATACTGGGACAGGAATTCTTCCAACACCATCTCACAATCTTCAGCGTCTCAAGTTCTTCACACCCCTGGTATTTCACATAATTTATTGTCAGTTTACAAACTTGCTCGTGATAATAACTGCACACTGATCTTCAATTTCTCTGGATGCTCCATTAAGGACAACATCACCAACGAACGATTCTTCACGGTCGTTGTACTGATGGGTTATACAGGTTTCCTTTTCAGTTCACTCAACTCACTAATTCCAACTCCCATTTCTCTTCATCTGGTTCTACTGCTCTTCTTACTTCCAGCACTTCCCATATGACTTGGCATCAAAGACTTGGACATCCCGGATCTGCTGTTCTTCGCACTCTCATGACAAGAAGACTCATTCCTTGTGTCCGGCAGCCACCTTCCTCCTGCTCGGCTTGTCATATGGCCAAAAGCAGCCGCGACTACCATTCAAGAAAGCAGTTCACACTACTACTGCTCCACTTCAACTCATTCATTCAGACGTCTGGGGACCCTCCTCTGTCTCCTCACAGCAAGGTTTCAAGTATTATGTTTCATTTGTTGATGACTTTAGCAGATTTACATGGGTCTTTCCAATTCAATACAAATCGGATGTCTTTCCTATATTCTTACATTTTAAGAACATGGTTGAAACTCAATTCACGGCACGCATTAAAGTGTTCCGTTCAGACAATGGTGGTGAGTTCACTTCCAGGAAATTTTCCTCCTTATTCTCTCAGTATGGTATCCTTCATCAACGGACGTCCCCCCATACTCCAGAACAAAACGGGTCGCCGAGAGGAAGAACAGGCATATTCTAGAATCTATTCGGAGCCTTCTTATCACTTCTTCTCTTCCGATTTCATTCTGGGTTGAAGCTCTTTTAACTGCTGTGTTCCTCATCAACTGCGTACCGTCTTTCCCACTTTAAAAAACAAATCATCTTACGAGCTTCTTCATGGACATCCTCCGGACTATTCTCTGCTTCGGGTTTTTGGATGTCAATGCTTCCCATGGCTCAAGCCTATCAGCACAACAAACTAGCGCCACGTTCTCTTCCCTGTATATTTCTTGGATACTCTACTCAACACAAGGGCTACCGTTGTTATAGTCCTACAACAGGCCGTGTCTACATTTCCAG
>NW_024069573.1:0-38184 GCF_009389715.1 Phoenix dactylifera
AGTTCAACTCCAAAGACAGAGGATCAGTTTTCAGGCTCTGAGAGCCGAATCGACTCCAAGATGATCCGAGTCGACTCGAGAAAGAAATGCAAAAAATAAGATCTCTAGAACCCTAAGAACGAGTCGTCTCCAGAGGGCCGAGTCATCTCCGAATACTGGCGAGTCGACTTCAGGTTTGGCCGAGTCGACTCCAGAACGGGACAACACTTTAATTCAAATCCTGAACAGTGGGCGAGTCGTCTCCAGTAAAGCATGAGTCGACTCCAGCAACAGCCGAGTCGACTCCAGATCGAGCGAGTCGACTCCGACCCCAACGGATATATTGTCAGGAGTTGCAGACTGTGCAGAACGGCCACAAATTAGTGTCTAACGGCTAGTTTTCAAAGGAGACTGCTTAAATAGCCAGAGTGAACAGTAGTAGACACTAAGAGAGCCACTCCATCTGAGCATTAAGTGTTTTCCATCTACCAAGAGTCTATTAAGAGAAAAGATAAGCAAAAGAAGGAAGAACCGCATTCAATACATAACTAGAAGTCTTTCCTTCGCATTCAAGGCTCTTCCTCTGACATCAGATCTTCAGTGCATTCAAAGAGGAGACTTAGAGTTCGAGAAGCTCCTTCTTCCTCTTCCAAAATCTGTTTGAGGGTTCTAACTCTACTCTTTTCATATTGTTTAATATTTGCTTGTTAAGAAGCTTTCCTTGTAACTTTTCCCAAACTATTTTTGTTGCCCAAGGTGACAACCCAAGAGGGGGGTGAATTGGGTTTTCTAAAAATTATGTTCCCTAATTTTTACTTTGAATTGAATGCAGCGGAATGATAAGATGTTATTTACTTAAGCTCTAGGCAATTACAAGTAAAGTAGTGGAAAATTAAGCTAGAGCAATTATACTATGGCTTTAGGGTGTAATTGATCTAAATTAACTTATAATTGTATGATCAATTTTAATCTATGTGTATGATAAGAATGGAGAGGAAGCTAAGCAAATTCTAAACAATCACTTATAACTCTATAGAAAATAAAGCTAGAGATATTACATAATCAAGTACGAATGTAAGGCATGAAATACACGAGATAAGGCATCACAAACACAAAGATGTATAGTGGTTCGGTGCACCCCAGTACCTACATCCACTCCCCAAGACCTCTTGGAAATTTCACTATAATCCTCAGATTACAGCCGGTTGTTTTACAAGCTTACAATCCAACTTGTTGTTTTGCAAGATTACAACGAACTCGGTCGGTTTTCACAGGCTCACCGACTAGAACCAACCGATTATTTTTCCGGGTTCACAATCAAACCCAGTTGGTTTTTCCAAAGGCTCACCAACCACAACCTTACAACGATTGTTTTTCGGGTTCACAATCACCCAGTTGGTTTTCCCAAAGGCTCACCAACCACAACCTTACAACGTTGGTTTTCCCTTTGGCTCACCAACAAACCTTAATCCCTTGATTCAATCCCTTGATTGAATCAAGTTACAAGATATTAGAGCAAGAGTTTAAATCAAATACAAGCTTCTCAAATAAGCAAATATAAGCAAATATAAACAAGTAAAGTAAAGAGAAGAAGCCTCAAACAAATTTGTAGATGAAGGAACTCGGCTTCTTCTTTACTTGACCCTCTTCTGATTTTGCACGAAGTAGAGGATCACCGAGGCAGCACACAGTTGGAGAGGAAGCTTTGGGGATTCACTTGGATGCTCTTCTTCTCTCTCTTTTACTTTGAATGTTCCTTTTTGTGCTTTTGGGAGATTTCTCTTGTAATCTCTTTGAAATCTCTTTCCTAAATGTTCTCTCCACTTCCATACCTTCTTTCCTAGCTCTCCTCTTGATTTTATAGCTTTAGAGGGAGTGGAAACAAAAATCTAGCCGTTAGAGACAAACAGAGCCGTTGGAATCAAGAAAAAACCTAGCCGTTATGCCTCCCAGCGTGTTGGAGTCGACTCGGCTGAAGTAGGAGTCGACTCGGCTGAAACAGAGTCACTTGTGAATAGTAGTCTGTCGGCACTAGTAGCTGGGAGTCGACTCCGCACTGTAGCACTGAAGTTGGAGTCGACTCGAGCACTGTAGCGCTGAAAATCAACTCTCTGTCTTTTTGTCTGTTCTCAGTCGGAGTCGACTCGTAGAGTATCGGTGTCGACTCGACAACTGTTTCTTGAAACTCTAGAGTGCCATAGTCGACTCTAAACTTTCAGGAGTCGACTCGAGGACTATTCTTTTGAATTTTCTTTGAATTTGCTCCCTCCAACTTGAATCCTTTGAACATTGAAACTTGGCCAATGAAGTGTAGCTTTCTTCAACTCTTCTTGAGAGCTTTTGAGGCCTTCTTGTGTTTATCCAACTTGCTATGTTCCTTGCAAAACAAATTATCTTTCTTCTTGCAACACAAACATTAGTATTTATACTTCAAGGTTTTGTGATCATCAAAATCAATCTTAAATCAATCTTTGGGTCATCAGTCTCCCTCTTTTTGATGATGACAAAATTTTTGAGTATATGACAATATAAAATAGATTGTGTTCTAGAATAATGCATAGCTAAGTTGTAGACTTGGGCATCGGCCGGGCCGGGCCGGCCCGGCCCAGCCACCGGGCCAGAGGGCTAAACGGGCCGTGCCTGGCCCGGCCCCTTCGTTAGCGGGCCCGTGCCGGGCCACGGCCCGTTCAGCAGAGAACGGAAGCCCGGCCCGCCCCAGGCCCGTCCTGTTGGCGTGCCGGGCCCGGCACGGCACGAGACAGGCCGTGCCTGGAATGGCCCGTCTCGGGCGCAAACGTGCCGTCCTGGCACGGCCCCGTCTGGAGAGGGGGGAGAAAAATAGCCGTTTCCAACGGCTATTTGGAAAAATTTCCAAAAATGCCCCTCCCAAACAGTCCCAAAAACGGCTAAATTGAGGGGTATTTTGGGAAAAAAAATTTTGGGCTTTCTATAAATAGCCCTTTCCTCCCTCATTCTCACCACACCAACCAACTATTCTCTCCTTCTCTACTACATATTATTCTCTCTTCTAAAGTGCTCTTCTAGCAATTTAATTTTTAGTTTGTATTTAGCAAGTGTTCAAGTGCTACACAAGAGGAGGTTCCTGTTGAGAAGAGAAGGTCACTCCTGTTGAGAGTACAAGAGGAACCTTCAGAATCTCGGCTCTGCCTCTGCCCTCCGACCCTCTACTCAATTTCTCCTTGTGGTTAGTTTTTATTTTTTTGAATTCATCAATTTAGATATGTCATCTTTTGAGGAAAGTTATTTTGGCATTCCTCCTGTTTCTGAGGGAGAAGAAACTAATCCCCAACCCCATGTTCCTAGTTCCTCTAGAACTAGTGAACCGAGTGAAGATCAAACCTCTTCTCGTAAGAGGACTAGTGCTGTATGGAATGAATTTGATAGAGTTATGGTTGATGGAGTCTGGAAAGCTAAATGTAAAAAATGTGTCAAACTTTATAGTTGTAGTAGTAGTGGGGGAACAGGGCATTAAAAAGACATCAAGAGAGTCATAGGATGCATGATTCTCATGCTCAAACTCAAAGTACCCTTAATATACAAGGGGGATTACTTGTAGGTAATTTTGCATATAATCAAGAAAATCAAAGAAAAGTACTTGTAAAAATGGATAGTTAAGGATGAATTACCTTTTAGTTTATGTGAATCTTTTAATTTTGAAGAATATGTTCAATTAAACCTACAACCTGCTTACAAAAGAATTAGTAGGCGTACATTTAGAAAGAGTAGCTATGACTAACTTTTTAGCAATGAGACAAAGTTTAATTGAAACACTTTCTACTTTAAATGTAAAAATTTCATTAACTTCTGATATTTGGTCAGCATCTGTAGATAGTAATATTTTATTGCCATTACTGCTCATTATATTTGATAATGATTGGCAATTAAATAAACGTATTCTTGCTTTTCGTGCTTTTGATTTTCCACATTCTGGGCAACAAATTTCAAATGTCATTTATCAAACTGCATGTTCATATAATATTAATGATAAAATTATGTCTATTACTTTTGATAATGCATCTAATAATAATTCTGCTGTTACATTATTAAAAGACTCATTGCATCACATGTTAGATGGAAATTTATTGCATATTAGATGTGCATGTCCATATCTTAAATCTTTCTGTTCAAGCTGGCATGGGCATGATTCAAGATATGATTTCAAAAATTAGAAATGCAGTTTCTTTTATTCATGCTTCAAGATCAAGACTTCAAGAATTTAAGGAACTATGTATAAATCATGGTAAACGTTTTAAAAAATTTAAACTTGATGTAATTACTCGTTGGAACTCAACATATAGCATGATACATGATGCATACCCATATAAAAACTTATTAAGTGCATATATTAATGATCGTGGATTAGGCTTTATATTGACTAAAACTGATTGGAATAAAGGAAAAATTTTGGAAGATTTTTTGCTTAGTTTTTATAATGCTACCAATGTTCTTTCTGGTATTTATTATCCAACTTCATGTTCATTTTTACAACAAGCATATATAATTAGTCAAACATTTGCAGAACATAGATATGATGATGTTTTAATGCCTATTATTGACCAAATGGAATTTAAATGGAATGAGTATTGGGACAAGATATGTCCTATGCATAACTTAGCTGCTGTATTTGATCCAAGAGTTAAATTGAATGGCGTGCTAATTTTACTTGATGCATACTGTGAAAATATGAATCAAGATCCTGAACCTGCTAAAAATGAGGTAAAACAACTTTTTTATGATATTTATGCTATATATGATGAAAAAATTCGTGGATCTAGATTCTCCGTACAAAGCTCTATTTCTTCTTCTAATAGTTCTCGTTCGTCATCTATTTTTTCATTCATTGCACAAAGAAAACACACACATGCTTCAAGTTTATCTTCATCTTCTTCATCTTTAAGTAGTGAACTAGAATTTTATTTACGAAATGATCTTCAGTCTGCATATGATGAAAATCAAATAGAGAATCTAGATGTATTATCTTGGTGGAAGAGTGTTAAAAATCAATATCCTGTTATGTCTGCAATTGCACGCGATATTTTAGCTGTGCCGATGTCCACGGTAGCATCGGAATCCACTTTTAGTGCAGGTCGGCGTGTTCTTGACGAAAAGAGAAGTAGGATGACGGGCGAAATGGTTGAGATGCTTCTCTGCTTCAAAGATTGGTTGGATGCTGAGGCAAGACTTCAAGATAAAGGTGGACATAATACAACATCCTCTGATGATGATGATACAAACACTACTGAAGAGTGAATACTAATTCACTGAATCACTGATGATTAGTAAGATTTTTTAATTTTTTTATAATTGTACATTTTTATTTTTTTAATTGTTAAAGTGAGTCCATCTCTATTTTTTCTCCTTTCTTATTGTATTCTGGAGGTCAGACCAAGGTCCAAACCTCCCTTCATGTACCATTTTGATTTAAATTAATAAACTGGTAGGGGTCTATGCCAAACCCTCCACCATTAAGGTGGCTTTATATTAATAAATCCTTAGTTTTCAATATTTATTAATTTATTAAAAAAAATTATGAAGCATTAATTTTTATGGAGACGGGCCGTGCCTGGCCCGGCCCAGGCCCGAACCGGGCCAGGCCCGTGGGCCAGCCCGGCCCAGGCCCTTATGGGCCGTGCCGGGCTGGCCCGCGGCCGTGCCGTGCTTGGCCCGCGGGCCAAGAGCGGGCCGTGCCGGCCCAGGCCCGAAGCGGGCCGTGCCGGGCTCAGCCCGCGGGCCAGAAACCCGTGACCCAGCACGGCCCCCTTGAATGGGTCGTGCCAGGCACGGCCCGGTACTGTAGCTAGCGGGCCGTGCCGGGCCGTGGGCGGCCCGGCCCAGTGCCCAAGTATACTAAGTTGTTTGAAGTAGAAAATATATATCTTTAAAATATACTTCATGATAATGCTTTAGATTTAATCAACTTAACATAATCAACACACAAAGCATTATGAGCATATACTTAGATATTTCTCCCCCTTTTTGACAACATCAAAAATATAGCGAAACATTAAGCACAAAGATAAGAATACTCAAATATTTCTTTTTCTTATTGTACTCTGATTTGCATGTTAAATTATTGCAAGGATATAAATCATATAACTCAAGGCAATAATGTTAGAAAAAGATTAATGAGCATAGACTAGAGCCAATTAAGATAATTTCAGAGGAGAACACATCGAATGTGATTCCAAAGATAGTTTTCAAATCAAGTGTAGGTGGAATCTTTCTTAAGTTAATTCAAGAAGTACCACAAATGATATTCAAGAAAAGCACGAATGGAAATCTAACCTCTCTTCAATAATAAGTATGAAAGCTTGTTCATTTAAGATCTTTTGCCCAATATATTAAGTATTTTAACAACATGAGAGCAATTTAACTAATTTTCAGAGTATAAGAGCAATATATTAAGTATGATTGCAAAGTTCTTTTATGATGTAAAAATATTGTGGCATAAACACCAAAACATGAATTCATGCAATTTATGATATATCTTAGAGCATACATAAAATTCAAGGCTTTGAAGATTCTTTTAAAGCTCTTTTAAAGACTTTATTCCTTTAAAAGGAAGCACATTTTGGTACACATAATAATGGATTGGCACGAAATTGAAGTTCTAAAGAACAAGCCAATAAGAACTCATTAGTGAATTCCAAAAATAGGTTTTCTAAGAGATACTCAAGAAAATCATTATTCTTCCCCTTTTTCATTAAATTAGAGGCTCTTAAGATCAACTATTTGAATTGCAATTTGGTTCATGATTGATGCACTAACCAAATAACAAGCCTCAAGGTGTATCATACAAATTTTCAGATTTAAATTTCAGATGATACATAATGGAGAGTATTAGGATCACTTCTCATTTAATATTCTTTCTCTCTCCTTTAGTTATGAATTTATGCGATTGAGCTCCATATGATCTCTCCTCCTAAAAATTTTCTTTCTCCCCCTTAATTGAACATTCCATTTAGGAGTTTAGAATTTGAAGATAATTTTCAATAAAATATTCAAATTGTCAATCTGGAAAGTATATATTCTATAAGTTTCAGCATATTTTCATAAGACTCAAGATTTGAGATAAGACAACCTTTATAGAAATCATCTCAAGGTATAAGCTTATTATATAACTAAAGTAAGTTATGCAATATAAGGAGGTTCATCAAAATTAATCCATAAAATATAAAAGATATGCATCATATGATGGTGGCTTTTGAATAAGATGCAAAATCTTGATATGTCTAAGCTCCCCCTCAAAAGATGCATTCTTCTTTAATCATTCTTTTCTTTTTGTTGAATTTCAGATTTTAATGATAAGCGTAAATAAAAACAGAAATTCTATGATATCAAGAATGTAGAGTGATCTAGATTTATTCAAAATTTATAGCAATCACTTTTTTTAATCCTTCAAGAACAAGTTATGCTTTCTCTAAATATTTAAAAAAATGTATAGAAATATTAATCAGAAAATGATTCATTTGAAGCTTAATTTCTTTAAAAAGCATTTACATTTTCTTTCTTTTAAGAATCATTTGAGTGAGCTGAAATATTTCTAGACTTAAGATCATTCACTCTTTTTAAAAATATATATATTTTTTGATGGAAGTCTTTAATAATGTAGAAAAAAAATATAGATGATTATTGAGGTATATATTTTTAGAACTCAATTTCTTTATCATAGTTTTTCAGCAATGTATACATGAATCACAATAAATTTTTTTAATATCAAAATAAAATCATATATTTAAAAATATTTGCTTGCAATCAAGATCATTGAAAGACACATCATTTAGACTAATATTAGTACACTTTAAATATAAGAAATGATATGTTTTAGATGCATATCGGGGCAAATAATCAAGGCATCAAAATTATTCTATTTTTCTTAAATTGTAGTTTTTATCTAGAAATCATATTGAGTTTAAGCTTTTATACAAAATCAGATTCTAAACTTCATAAAGATTTTCAAGAAGGTTTTCAAAGTTGTAATTTGAGATATGTATCTTCCATATTGCAGCTCATCTTAAATCATTACGATTGAAAACATATATTTCAAACATATAAGAGCATATTCAGAATATTTGTATTTATGTTGAGTTTTGGTATGAATTAGAACATTATATACCAAAGTTAGGCAAGTTGAAGGATAAAACAAAATCAATTCATTTTGCCTAAATAGAGATATCCTTCTCTTCTCCTTTTTACAAATTTATTCAACTTTCAGATTTTAAAGATGATTGTAAACGACAAATCTGAAATTTCTTTTCAATAATACCAAACAAAAATTTTATGTAGTATTTCAAACATTCAATCAAATTATCCAAGCATGGAGCATTACAAAATATTGAGAACCCATAATTCAAGACATCATGCCACATGCAAAATATATTATGTGTTAAGTCATGCATTAAAATATTAAGAGCAAGCATGTCAATGATCAAAATCAATTCTTTTCAAATAAACTCCTCCTATTTAAATATAATCTTGCACTGATTTCATCCTTAAGGTGTGTTTTCAAGTGATTAAAAATTTGACTTGATTCTTCTTATATACTTTCATTTACTTTGTCTTTCATTTTTTTTACTTTCTTATGCTCTATACTCTATTTGCTCCCTATCCGGTGGAGTTGGAAGGGGCACGAGGTACTACCACTAGCCTCCCTCTTGTGCCGTCCCTAATATACCCTACATCGAATAGTTGGATCAAATAGTGCCGGGTACTACCACTAGCCTCCCCATTGGCACCATCCCTATGATGAGCAATATAGAAATGTTAAAATGTTCACTTCAAACTCTTCCTGTTTAAGTGTAATTAATTACGGATTTTATCCCTTCCAAAAGAATGCTCACACAAGTCTCACAAATGTGCCGAATATATTATGCTTGTTTTGCTTTTCCTTAAGATTGGAGTATTTGCCGTTACTTAGATTTTACTTCTCTTGAATAATATCCATTTTCTTTTCTTTATCTCTCTCTCTTTTTGTTATTCTCAAGTAATTTACATGAAAGAGCAGAATAAAGAAATAATCTTATGTATCATATAGATGTATATCATGCAAACAACATTTTCATTATGCTCAAGAATTCATAGCTTCTCACAAGTCATTTTAAATCAGCATTTTAAGCATATACTTGTGTATTTCATGGTTATGATATAGGCAAAGGAATATTTTAGTTTGAGCAAACCATGAATCAATTTCTAAAAGCATAAGTCAATTAATACATATATAGACATGATATCAAGAAATTAATAATTAAAGATTTTAACCATGCCACAATAAGATTTAAGTTATTGACTTTGCTCAGCTAATTTATGAGAGAGATATCTAAAATTACCGATTCATTCTATATTCTTCAAGTCAAACTAGATTTCTTATGTGTAAACTTTTGGCTGAAGAAGGTCCTCTCCCTTGTTTGCATGTGAATGTTTATTGTATCTTATGTGGATGTGTCCTTCAAGTTGAAATCTCTTATTTTCTTGCTCAAGGATCCTGCATTATTAACAAACTCCTTTTCTTTCTTGAAAGAAAATCTTTAGTTTCTTCAAGATACAAAAACATTCATCCAACATATTTTTAACTAGATGACTCAATATAAGATATGACAATAGTTGAATGTTGAGTCACTTTACTCAAGAGATTGCCTAAATATAAGCAAGCACATATCATTTGAACTAAAAAGATAGTTTCATTAACCAAGATAGTTCAAGGACAAGCATGTGAGGCAATAGAAAGATTCATCAAGATCAAATCAATTTCTTATTTTCAAAATCAATTTAGCTTAGATTCTATTTGCTTAAGATAATTGTCAATAAGGCATGCTAGCTAAGTTTTGATCAAATTGCCTTAAACAATTATTTCTATCAAAATTCAGATTATGATTCATTTGTTATCAATAAAATATAATTCATTAGAGTTAGATTGAAGTCTTGCATAAGGGCACATAATGAGCATACAATCTGGTCTACTAGCTGTATGATCATGCTTCAATACAGCTTTAAAACAATAGATCTACTTTGCTCATTCTTTTCAAATTCTACAAGATGGGGTCATAGACATACCTTCTTCATGCCAATCTTCTATAAGAGTTTTCTTGTGGACTAACTTTGGTCAATGAAGATCTCCTTCCTTGTTTATCTTAATTTGGAGTTCGAAAGAAAATGTTAATTCATTCATTATACATATTTCAAACTTACTTTGCATGAGCTTAGTAAAATCTCCATATAAATTTTTATTAGTAAAACCAAAAATGATGCCATCAATGTATGCTTTGAGCAAGCAAGATATCACAAATTCTTCTTTTTAATGTATAGATTTATCATTATTACTTTTTATCAAAAAGTTACTCAAGCTTTTATATCATGCTTTTGATGCTTGTTCCAAATCATATATTGCTTTATCATATTTGTAATGAGTGTTTTCAAATAAGGTGGTTATTTTACATAGATCCTTTTTTAATGAATAACCACATAGGAGTGCATTCTACACATTCATTTGACAAAATATAAAGCTCATAAAGCAAGCAAATGATAATGGTGATCTTTACTTCTAATCATGCAAGAGTTTCATCAAGATCTATTTCATCTTTTCTTAATTTAGTCTTTTAGTAGTCATCAATTTTTCTTCACTAAGTGCATTTCTGAAAAACTCAATTTGGTTCTAATTATTAACAAGTTTTTAGATTGTTATATGTAAAAGATTAACCATATACATATATAATTTAATTTTAGTATCTTGATAATAAATCATTAGTCTCATAAAGAATAAAATGAATTGATATTTCTACAACTAGAATCTTTTCATTGAATGTTCTATATGCATTGCTTGATGAATGATATCCAAAGATGGAAATATCTTTATTAGATTTGGCATTATTTTCAAGAAACCATATCAAGCATAACATATACTACTGAAAAATATGACAGATATGCAATAGATCATTTTTTATTTTTCAGAAGATCAAATGGAGTTTTCATCAAAAAATAGATCTAATAGAAACCATATAGATGACAAGCAATGATGATAGCTTTTAGATGACCATCATACAACATTGTCTTTTTCATTTCTTCAAGGATTCTATTAATCCTATTTTACTCATGGTGTTCTTGGTGCAGAAATAATTGTATTCATTATTATTTTCTGTGCACAGCTTAATACAAAATTGATTTTCAAAACTATGCCATGATACTTCTTTATTTTCATAGTTTGCAAACCTTTTTCATTTGAACCTCTTTTTGTGAGTTTGTGCCAATGTAGAAAATATTTCAATTTGAGTGCCAAGAACAAAACTAATGTAAGCTTTTGAAAACTTAGTAATGGAAACAACATATTTAGATTTAGAAATTGATTTTTGGTTGTTTCCTTAGTTAACATGCATAGCAAACTTTGACCTTTCAGAAGATAATCTAAGTAAGCCAATGGCAAGGTCTTTTGAGATTAAGTACATACTAGCAGGAGTTGATTTTATGTGCCAAAGATGGTTTCTTTAATCTTGGTATTTGTTGCCCAGAGATGGTCACCCAAGAGGGGGGTGAATTGGGTGTTTTAAAACTTTTTGACTAATTAAAACAAACACACAAGTGTATGTGCTAAAGTAAAGTTAAAGCTATACGCACAGTCAATCGCAAACACAACGATTTATAGTGGTTCGGAGCTTCCACTGCTCCTACATCCACTCCCCAAATACCTTTGGGAATTTCACTATAATCCGCAATTACAGTCCGGTAGTTTTGCGAGTGCACTACCCAACTCGTTGTTTTACACCGGGCTAACAACGAACCCTACAACCCCCAATTTAACCTAGGCTTGGGACGCCTATCCCTTGTTCCAAGTTCCTTGATCGGAACAAGCATAATAATCAATGTTTTACAAAAGATTTGAAAGCTCTTAAGAAGCAAATATAACAATGAGAAATAATAAAATCCGGAAGAACCCTTTGAGCCGTTGGAAGCGTGGGAAATGGTGGTTCTTCCGATGTGGATCGCGTTGGCTTGAACGTGAGCTTTGAATGCCGAGTGGGAGAGAGTAGTTGAGCACGAAATCAGATGGAAAAGCTTGGATGCACTTGATTTCTTCTCTTGAAAGCTCTAACTCCCTTAAAGCTCTTTTTCTTTCTTCTCTCTTGAATGATCTTGTGTTGGGTTGGTGAGAAGTTGTTGGAAGGCACTTAAAAGCTCCCTTTTATAGCCCAAAAAGCAAATAGATCCGTTAGACACAAAGATATGGAAGTTTGAAATTCAAACAAACCTGTAAAAGTGTGTCAGTCGCGTCCCAAGCGCTCCGGAGACGTCTCCGCTTCAACGCGGGACGTCTCGGCTGTATGAAATTACTTTTGACGATGTTGGGAGTCGACTCGGTGCTTTACGGGGACGACTCTGAGGATGAACAGTTTGAATCCTTGTTTTTCTGTTTTTCTAAGAGAGTCGCCTCAGCACTTTACGGGGACGTCTCGGGATGTTTATGCTTTTTGCATGGGGATGACTCCGCTGCCTTGGGGACGACTCTGCTGATTTATCTCCGAAAAACAAGTCTTCTGGAATTCTCTGAGAGAGTCGACTCCGCTACTTCGGGGACGTCTCGGCAGTTCTGTCAATGAAAAATATATCCTCTGGAATACCCTGAGAGAGTCGACTCCGCTACCTCGGGGACGACTCCGGAAGTCTGCTTTTTACTTGTGGGGACGACTCCGCGTCCTTTGAAGACGACTCACGCGCATCCCTTGAAATCGGCCTTTCTGCCGCCTCTGAGAGAGTCGACTCCGCAGTGTCGGGAGTCGACTCCGACCCTGCAAGACGCCTCGCCAGGTGCCGGGGACGTCTCCAGACGTGCCAATTCTGCTTGTTCGTGCCAGAGACGTCTCTGAGACAACCCGGAGACGTCTCGGCTGTCCCTGAACTGTTTTCTTCATCTCAAAAATTCTTCAATAAATCCTTAAAAAATATGAGAACTTGCCTAGACATTTCTTAACAATATTCTTAATTAAGCACATGAAATCCTCAATTAAATTGTTAAGATAAAGGGAATTATACTCTAGTGTTTTGTATTCATCAAAATCCATAAGGGGTTCAACAATCTCCCCCTTTTTGATGATGACAAAATACTGAGTATATGCAAAATTCGAAATTTAAACATATACACAGTATTTGATCAGATGTACAAGTATAGTGTTTTGGTTAGAGCTAGATACAGTGTGCATAATTCAAAATAGTCAACTTTCAGTTCTTCCCTTATGCATAAGTATTGGTCTTAGTAGCTCTTGAGCAATTTTGGTATATCAACTGAATTTGAATCAAGTTAAATTGTAAATTACTGAAATATTGATGCTAAAGACAATTGAAAGCTAAGTACTTTTTGACTTTCCCTTTCTTTTCCAGAAGGGCAATTATCTTAAAGCCAATATTCTTCAATTTTATCTTTTCTAATTCAACTTTTAAGTATGAGTGTAAATTTTGCATTCCATATTTAGGTTTTACTCCATATACTCCATATATAGGTTCTATATATCTACTCCCCCTTTTTGTCATCAACAATGAAGGGGACAAATTATCCTTAGGTACTTAAAACACAATTCCTAGTGGAATTCAGCATGTTACCATGAATCACTCAAGGATATTCAAGTTATGCTCCCTCTGTCCAAGTTATTTCTATTAATGAATTCATTTCAGACTTTTTTTTTAAAAGTAGTTGTGCTCCCCCTATTTCATATGCATTGATAAGTTGTGTCAAATTTGAACACTTAAGGTATGTTATGAGACTTTTATGGCACATCACAGAATCACATACACAAAGTATGATTCCACAGAATTTGAAACATACACAAGGTTTCAAAAAAAATTGTATGACAAGTATTGTCATATATCATTGCAATCATTTGAAGTCATTACAAAGTAAAAAAAAGGAAATCATTACAAGTATTGATTCCTTATACAAAAGAAGTTTCAAAATGAGCCTAGGGTTTACAAAAAGAAGAACCCTTGATGTTTACAAAATGTCCCTCATCGGCGACGTTGCTCAATAGCCCTAGCCGCTGCCTCTGTAAATGCATTTATTGAATCTAGTAGAGTCTTAAACTGGTCTCCCTGAGATTGATGGAAGGCTGCTACTAGTGCTTCAAACTCAAGACTCGCCCTTTCAATTTTTCCTCTAAGTTGGGCAGCCACGGTGCCTATACTGCCTCCAGGGCTTGTCAACTCTTGAAGACCATCTAATATGATCTTCAATTTCTCCTGTAGCTCAATTGATCTTATAGTTTGGATGGTGCTCACATGAACCAACTCTGATGCTGTAGCTTCTACCTGAGTTTTGACTTCCTTCAATTCTTGTAGAAGTGCTTCATGTGAGGTTCGGATGGGGGCCAACTCAGCAGTGATCATCGATCTCATTTCCTCCCTCATCTGCTGGCATATCACAGATGCTAGTGTGTGCATCTGTTCATCTGATAGGGAGAGGGATCCACTGACTGGAGGAGGAGGAGGAGGCATAGAGGTGGAAGGTCCAGCTGAGCTGGAGGGTACATCAGGGAAGGCCATATGACTATGTGGAGGAGAGTGGTGGTCAGGCTCCTGATGTAGGATCTCAGGCTCTAGGGTTTGAGATTTTCTTTTAGGTACCTTAACCCAAGACCCATCTACCTTGTGAAACTCCATTCTACGCATTGTGCTTTCATTATAGTAGTCGGTGTTTCTCAAAGGTTTTGTAGGCTCATTTTCTGGAATGGAAACTTTGAAATGTTTGAACAGTAGGGTAAAGATCATCCCATATGGTATGCTAAACCTAGAATACCTATGACATATGGAAATGTAGTTCAACATAAGTCTAGAAAGGTTTAGGGGAATCCCTAGTAGGATGTGGTGCATGATGACTAAATCTCGCTCCGAAACAAAATCGAAGCGACCGGTTTTTGGAAACAAGACCCGGTTGACAATACTCAAAAGCAGTCTCATCTCAGCATTTAGGTCTTGGGAGTTAACTACATCAAGAGGGCCGCAGTCCTCTCGTCCTAAAACTAGGTTTAGGGCAATTTTCCTTTGGGGATGTGAGGTCGGAGCCTCACCGTATTTAGGGATTTGCAATATACTAGATAGGATATCCTCATTAATCTCTATCAATGTCCCTCGAACATATCCAGTGTACCCCGAGTCCCCTAAGCCCATGTTGCTAAACATCTCTCTAACTAGGCCGGGATAGGTTGATGTATTGAGGGTACAAAGGTATTCCCAACCTTGGGCACGGAGTCTCTCTCCAATAGAGAACCCCTCACTATCTAGAAATTGAAAGTCAATGTACCTACCAGTGGTTACTGTGCGATTTGCACAGGAAAGGGTCGTGGTTGGCGGAGCAACCGGAGGAGACGACGCGGAAGGATCTTCCCTCCGTTCCTCGTCGTCGGTCGCTACCCTAGGACGCCTTCCACCTGTTCTCCTAGCTCTTTTAGGTGCCATAGTTCGGAAATCCTAGGGAAATGGAGAGAAAGAGGCTAGGGTTTGTGGTGGAGAGAAAATGGAAGCTAGGGTTTTATGTTTTTGTTGGAGACGAAAGAGGATAGCTCGGGTCGGCTCGAGCTGTTTCGACCTAATTTAAAAACTTTCGTTCGGTCCCCGAGACGTCTCCACGACTAACGCAAGACGTCTCGCCGGGGGGACGTCTCTGTGATTTGCCAGAGACGTCTCCGGCACTGAAAATTTTCTGAATGCTTTCTATCTTTTCCCAATTTATTTTATTTAACCACACTAATCAACATGATTTCTTTTGGTGAATATAGAGTGAGTTTGTTTGTGATCCTCCCCTTTAATAATACACCCTATAAAAGTTTGACAATGATTTTTGAATTATTAATATTGAAATGAGGAATGTTTGACCAAATTTCGAATACCTATGAAATAGGCTCTGAAAATATCTCCATGAAGAGTCCAAGGGAGGGTAACCATCCTCCGGAAAGTCAAACAGTTCGTCATTTAACTTAGATAGATTCATGCTTTCACTTAATAGATACTAGGTTTGCTATTTGTGACTTTGAGGTGGATTACTAGTTTGAGTAGCAAAGCATTGCAATACAAGTTCAATTTATTTGCTGGGGTCATACAAGCACAAAGCATTCCTTAAAAAGTTGAACCTATCTTTACAAAGGGGCTTTGTAAAGATATCGGCCAATTGATTTGGCACATAGAATTTCAGAATTTCAGACGCACCTTTCACACCTCGATACATAACCTGAAACTCATGCTTTATCTCAAATTTTTGGAGTTTCATCTTTAATGAAATATAAATGAAAGGGGGATCAATTCAAAAAGTCAAATTGGAAACATTTGAATGATATAGGGGGAGACTTCACTCTCATATTTGAAAAGCTGAAATTCAGCAACTTGAGCCCTTTTAAAACTGATTTTAAGACAAGTATCAATAGGCTCATACTCTATATTTTATAATCATCAAAAAAGGGAAGATTGAGGATGATAGTGTTATTTTGATGATTAACAAGCAATAATCGAGAGTATGTTATAAGTTAATTTGATACTTCATTTATAAGTCTGTTACTCTCAGTATATCTGTATAATAAGTTAAAGATGCATTTCATTGTTTACTTGGATGAATCTAACCTTGAGTTGCAGCAAAGTGTGGATTGAGTCGACCCAAAGGATGATTGAGTCGACCCCGGCACATCAAGAAAGCATTTGGCACACTTTTGCAAAAATGGCACAGATGAACAGTGAGTTGGGTCGACCCAAGGAAAGCATGAGTCGACCCAAACATCAAGCTTTTCAATAATTCAGAAAATAGTTCTCTGGAAATACTGAGAGGGTCGACCCAAGATAAAGTTGAGTCGACCCAAGCTTGAGTCGACCCAAACCCTGAGTGGGTCGACCCAAAGGCAAGACAGAACAGATGACAGAAAAGGTTCTCTGAAAACCCTGAGAGGGTCAAAACCCAAGAAGAAGTTGAGTCGACCCAACTGAACCCTGAGTCGACCCAAAGAAATGTTGGGTCGACCCAAGTGAAGAAAGGCTGAATTGCAAGTTTCTGTGGTTCTGAGAGGGTCGACCCAAGGAAAATTTGAGTCGACCCAAGTGAAAGTTGGGTCGACCCAAGGACAGGTTGAGCCGACCCAAACACGGGCAGAAGCATAACGGCTAGTTCTGCAGAAGTACTTTTTGTCCTTCCAACAGTGAGTAACGGCTAGTTTTTGAATTCTAACCATTGGGGCTTGTCCAATGGATGAAGAAAACTATTTAAAGTGGCACTATTCATCAGAGAGAACATCCTTTTGCAAGAATATCAAAGAGTACACAAGAAAGACAAAGTGCCCTAATCTTCTTCATCCAAGTGCTTCATTCAAGAGTCAAAAGAAAGTGGTTGAGCAGATTCAAAGAGTCATTAAGAGCTCCATCCACCCGTGAAGAGTGAAGCATCCTTGACAAAGAAGAGAGAAGTCATATCAAGCGATAACTATTCTCTAAACTCTTCTTTGTAGATTATATTGTTATATTTGCTCATCTAGGAGTTTAAATCCTCTTCCTTTGTTTATTAAACTACTTGTAAAGGTTGGTTGGTTAGCCCGCAAAACCAACGGAATAGGTTGATTGGTGAACCCGGAAAACCAATTGTAAAGGTTCGTTGGTGAGCCCGTAAAACCAACATAGGTTCGTTGGTGAGCCCGTAAAACCAACATAGGTTTTTGGTGAACCCGGAAAACCAAAGTGTAAAGGTTTTTGGATTGTGAGCCCGGAAAACAATCCAACTGTAATCTGCGGGATTATAGTGAATTCCCAAGGGGTCGCTTGGGGAGTGGACGTAGGTGCTAAGGAGAGCACCGAACCACTATACTTCTTGTTGTTTGCATTGTGATTTGTTTAAGTTCACTAACTCATCATTTAACACAAGTAAGATAGTTAAAATTAAAAGAAACCAATTCACCCCCCCTCTTGGCTTGTCACCTTGGGCAACACTTTCATTTTCTATTGATATGACAATTGGTGAGCAACAACAGTGTGCGGTCATTCTATCAGGTAAATTCTAACCTTCAGCCTTATTATCCTTCATACAATCATTAATGCCATATTTTATGCATTCATGTTGCAACATTGGGGACAATGTTGAAATTAAGTTGGGGGGAGAGATTACTGTATTTTTCTATATATCATACCAATTGTCACATCTTTCAAAAAAAAAAATCTTTCAAAAATAATAATAATAATAATAATAATAATAATATATAATAATAATAATAGTAATAATAATAACAAACATATATTTTGTTTCATTTAATTACCACTTTAATTTTTTCAAAGAATTAAACATGTGTAGCTATTAAGGCAAGGAGCGCATTATGACTTATCAGAGGCCTATTACTAGATCCCCACACAAGTGTTCAATGACAATAGGAAGGCCTCAGGAGTTCACTTGTGTTACCTATTTGTTTGTTGACCTTATTCGCAAGAGAAGTACGAGTGTCCTTGTCTTAAAGTTCATGATTTGGTTTTCACATAAAGATAGAGTTTGAAATTCCCAGCTAGATCACCTGGGTGCCTTATGTTCTGACCTTGGTTGACCTATAGTCACAATACAGTCACGTTACATAAAAAAAAAAGAGAGAAATTTACAGTTTGTCTTCACTGAGTAACCAGGCCTCATGCCTATAAAGCAGCGAGTGTTCGCGTAAAAAGATGAAAATGACTGAAATAAGTGACTAGTCTGGCCTCGTGGCGTAGTCTGGTTCGAGTAATTAAGTCCGAGGGGTGTTTCACCTAATGCCTTGAGCCAACTGGATCAAGAGTCATTGACCCAAAGCTCCTTACATGGACCTTACTAGAGCCTAATGGAGTTGGACTGTTGTAGTCACTGTGCGAAAAATATATATATATATTATTAATAAAATAAACATGAGTGGGTTAGTTAAATTAAAATCAAGTGACTTGTGGATGACTGGTTTGACTCCATTGTTTTAGAACTCTGTGTACCTGGGATGTCTAGTTGGGATTGATAGCTTCATTTTTATATGCGAACCATTCTGGAAAACTAACATGTGATATTTGGAAAATTTAGTAGGTCGGGAGCTAACAAATGGTAATTAACACTTGTGAATTTGAGTAGTGCACCTAGAACTCAAGGGGTACCCAATTGTGGTGGAGGTATAGGTATTCTGAGACGTCACATTTCCATTTGCCTTAAGGGTTGCTATGATTTAAAGTATCTTTTAACTTAAAAACGATGTTTGTGGGTAACATCACTGCAAACCCTCACGAGACAATACTCGTCCACTAGGGTAACCTAGGGGTTTAACGGCTTGTTGCACATGCTAAGTGCAATCGTAATGCTCTACGAAAGTGAGTATTTATTTTAATTCATGCATATTGATATATATTAATAAACAATACTTTTGCACCCTCATTTTATCATTTTCACACTAAATTGCTAGAGACTAGCAATAAGCTAGTTGGGGGGTGTGATGAGAGTACAAAAGTGAAATTTTTATATTATCTTAATTAGTATTATAGCCAATCTTTATTAATAAAATTAATTAATTAATGTTTTATTTTTGTCTGAGTGCAAGTAATTCAAGAGATTCAATAACACTGGGTTTCAGCCCAATGCCTGTCAGCCCGAGCTCAACAAATTCTCCAGTGTCTGTGATGAGGCGACTCAACAGTTCCTAACCTAAAATTCCCATGTATCCATGTCAATGGGCTGAAGCAAGTGATTTCCTAACATCTTCAAGTGTCCCCGAGCCGTCTCGAGAGTCCCAAAGCAATTCAATTGCTTCTCAAACCAAGTATCCGTTTCCTAGCAACTTCCTAACGTCAAAGTCTTCCAATCGTTGCCACATTCCATCCGTTCGAGCCAGCGGCCGTGAGGAGCTTCCCAACGATCATCATCTCCAAGCATCTCCCCTGTTTCTTTCCAACGGTCATCCACGTTTCCTTCATCCCATCGTCCGTGGCTTCCAACGAACAGCAACGCTTCTATCTTAGCTTCCCAACCGACAGTGGACCTCCCAGCACATGCAAACCGGCTCTTCAATTCCAAGCCGCATTCAACATCCGATCGTTTCATCTTCAAATTTCCTTCCCAGCAAACAAATTCTCATCCGAGGGTCTTGCATTCAAATCCAACATCAATGACTGCAGCTCAAACTTCTTCAATGTTCAACCTCCCAACGCCGAAGAGTCCCAAGCGATTCGACTTCATCCACCCCGCGTCTCATCTGTGTGTTCTGCATTCAAATCCACGCCTCATCCGCTCCCAGCAGCGTTCCAGCTTCTCCAATCCGGTGAAGTGTCTACAAAAGGGGATCCGATGGAGTTGACCAGGGGGGACGGAAGCACAAAATCTGCACCTCCTCTTCCGATCCATCTTCTCAGCCGTTCTGGAAAAGGAGGAGAGGCCAGAAAGGAGAGAGGTGACCAGGGGGCCGTTCTGGAAGAGCAGGAGGCCAGCAGCCGTGACGGAAGAGGAAGGGAGCCAGCCGGGCGAGAGGAGGAGGAGACGCAAGAGAGAAGAGAAAACAGAGCACTCTGTTTTCTCAACCAAAGGAAACCAAAAAAAAAAAAGAAAGAAAAAGGGATTTATGCTTATTTTATTTATTCTATGCTAATCCCTTTTATAAAAATGTTTGCATCTCATATGGATAGCTAAATCTTTTTTAGCTAAGGCTAGGAAAAAGCCTAGCATTTTCTTCATGTATTTTCTTTAATCATCAATGATTTTAATGTTTTAGATTTGATTTATGGTGCAGTAATTGATAGAAATTATTTCAAACTTATATATTTCCTTTGATTTGTTATTTCCTCCGGGTATAACAGATGCTTAGAAATCCCTGTAGTTTAAAATAGAATTACTGTAATGCTGCCCATAAGACTAAATCTATTTTATTATGATTAATAGATGATTTTAAGAAAAGCATGATTAAGTGCTAGGCTGAATCCTAATGCCTTAGTTATATTTTTGCCAATCTGAATATTATTTAGCCTTTAGTTTTTTTTTGTTCACTGTTAAATTCCTGTGGATTCGATCTCGGACTCACCGAGAATATTACTTTGCTACACCCTATACTTGGGGTATTCTACATTTAATTTTCCGTTCATCGCATGAACATATTTCAAAAATCGACGTTCGTAGATAGATTAGGATTAAAACATTTTCATATACTTAGGAAGATCAGATCTTCACCTTGTGCGGGTAAATGATCACCACAAATCTGATGATCGTGGTATTTGTTGAAGGTTCGCTTGAAGCTGCACACGCGTCCGGCCTCTACGGGTATCCACACGAGGCAGAGGATCGATCTAAGTCTTTGAATCTCCCCGGGGTGCTAGCTCCCTTGCAGAGAAAACTTTGATGGATGAAATCCTCTTCTTTGAATCAACTCTTGATTGCCTTGAAGGGTTCTAGCATGTCATAATGGGCAGCGGAAGCTAGGAATTTTAAAATTTTCTTAATAAAGTCCCTATGCATGAAACCCTTTTAAGCCTAGATCACCTTAATGATTACAATCAAATAATATAAAATAAATGCAGAATTAGTAGAATACCTCAAACGCTAATCCAAAGTGTACAATCTCCACGAGGCGTCCAAGTGTCCGCCCTCCAATGGTGATCCACACGAAAACTTGATCAAGACTTTAGCTCCAAAGACTTTTGATCCTTTAATGCAGAATTCTTCTAAAGAACTCTAATGGCTTGCTTTCCTTCCTTTCTATTTTTCTTTAGCCTTCTAAAATCACTTCTAATCCTTTTGTCCTAAGGAAGACCACCTTGTCTTGGCTTAGGACACACTAGAAGCAATGTTAGAAAGAAAGAAACTAAAGTAAGAAAGAAGGGATATGAGAGAGAGAGAGTTGGATTGATTTCCGATGATTAGAAAACACCGGGAGCATTCCTATTTATAGATGGCGTGGGGATGCATCACCAAAGGATGCATCCCATCCACACATCCTTCAGATGGGGCGTGATAAGAGGAGAGAAGGCGCCACAAAAATAGGGAGAGGCGTATCAAAAGTGGTTATGATAAGATCAAGCGCTTATGATGTGGCGCTTGATTCCCTAAGCACCTCTTCATGAAAATGCGCCGTACTCTTCCCTTTTTCACTTCTTCTCACGCAAGAAAAATAGGAACCAACCTTATCCATTCATCAAGGGTTGATGATGATCCAAAGGCCATGAAAGAAGGCGCCATATATCCCTTAGGCGTGATGAAGAGAGAAGAGAGAGAATGGATAAGATCAAATAAATGGTTCATCCTTATCCATTTAATCTTCACGTATTCTCTCTCTTTCCTTCACCTATTTTTCATCTCCACGCCTCCCAATGATATCCATCACGTCATCATGATCTCCCATCATCCAATGATGAAAATCCAATGGCTCCAATTCATGGTGCCATCCATTTGATCCATCTCTTCATCCAAATGTTGATCCAACGGTCAAAAATGAATGATTTATCAAATCTAATCCAATTAGACTCAAACCAAGCCAATTAGGAGCCAACTCTTGGCTAACCCATATTAGAATATGATCTAATCAAATTAGATCAATTAAGAATCAGATTCGAATCCAGTTCGAATCAGATTCGAATCCAGTTCGAATCAGGAGCTAAGGTTTGCAACACCTGCTAGGATGTTTATCTTGCAAACATGATCTAATCCAATTAGACCCTTGATAAGTTTTCTTGTGTGTGACCCATTGGGTTCCATACTTAGCCAGCAATAGGTGTGAGTGCGAGTTGACCCAACTTGATTAGAACTCTTCTAATCGATTTAAGTCCAAACTGCGCGAACCCGAACTTAACAATTAGAATCCTTTCTAATTGGTGATCGAATTAAACTCTTTAATTCGATCAAACCTATAAGACAAGATTGACGTCTAGCAACGTGTCATGTCTACCCGGAAAATATGGAATTTGGTGGAAATACCAAAAATACCCTTCAGTGGCAAGTTACCATGCAATTCAATCCTTTAATCAAACTGCATCCCAAATATGTATATGAGTATGAATATATGTCAAACTCAATTTCATATTCATATTTTTCTCAATCTTTTAATGATAATTCAAATAATGAAACATTAGAAACTCTTTCTAATTTTCATTCTGCTTTGATCAAAGGCTTCCTGAATTATCATATGATTAGAATAAATAGGATGCTATCTTCTCTTACTAGAAGTGATTAATTCCTTGTTGATCTACTCATAATCTTCGTACACAATCCACCATATCCAGAAGACCTCGTACATAACTTATTGTCATGAATGAGTGTAAACCAAAACATAGGTTCATGTGCACAAGATACCATGGTGATCTCAGGTCAAAGGATCAGTTGCACAACTCCCACTAAGAGAATCATCTTTTGACATGTAAGTAAGACTTCATAAGATTTCTCTTTGTAGGTCAATTCAGTGAACTCATTCTTCTAATGAGCACCCATATCTTTGTATTAGTGTCTCCACACAAATGATTGTGAGATCAATCATCCTCTGCATCGAGCATACATAAGACATGCCAGTCTTTCCGGTAATCATTGATCCCCGACTCAATGTACCAATGACTGGGAATATTTAAGATTAGGATTTTAGGATTTTAAGTCTCACTAGTATGATCTCATCATAGTCTTAAAACCATTGCCCTAATCTAAGGAGTTTATCATAAATATAATCAACAGCATATGATAAAACATAACGCCTTTATTCATATTTAAATGTCATGTACATGATTTGGACAAATCAAAAGAAAAACCCTTCGCAATACATATTGCGATTGGCTTGTAGGGCATCTACTCTTTCAATCTCCCACTTGCACTAAAGCCAATCGCTCTTATATTTTATCCCCATACAATCGAGGTGGCGATCGAACTGCTGTTGTGGTAGAGCTTTAGTGAACGGGTCTGCTAGGTTGTTCTTGGTGTCTACTCGTTCAATGACTATGTCTTGTCTCTCGACAATCTCTCGAACAAGATGGAAGCGTCTTAGAATGTGCTTGAATTTGTGATGAGACCTTGGTTCCTTCGCTTGAGCAACAGCTCCAGTGTTATCACAATAAACTGGGACTGGTCCAGCAATCTCGGGAACTACTCCTAACTCAGAGATGAACTTCTTCATCCAGACAGCTTCCTTAGCGGCTTCACTTACAGCAATGTATTCTGCCTCAGTAGTTGAGTCAGCTACAGTTTGCTGTTTGGAACTCTTCCAGCTCACTGCACCACCATTTAGGGTAAAGACATACCCTGAAGTGGACTTGCTATCATCTGGGTCTGATTGAAAACTAGAATCAGAAAATCCTTCTAGTTTCAACTCAGATCCTCCATAAACTAGAAAAATATCTTTAGTCCTTCTCAAGTACTTAAGAATATTTTTCACAGCTATCCAATGATCCTCTCCTGGATCAGCCTGAAATCTACTTGTTATGCCTAAGGCATAAGCAACATCAGGCCTAGTACATAGCATAGCATACATAATCGATCCTACTGCCGAAGCATAGGGAATAGAATTCATTCTATTCCTCTCTTCAGATGTCTTAGGAGACATCTTCTTAGAGAGACGTATGCCATGACTCATAGGCAAATAACCTCTTTTACTTTCTTCCATGCTGAATCTTTTCAGCACATTATCTATGTACCTAGACTGGGACAAGCCTAGCATCCTTTTAGATCTATCCCTATAGATCTTTATACCAAG
This sequence comes from Phoenix dactylifera, assembly GCF_009389715.1. NCBI lineage: Eukaryota > Viridiplantae > Streptophyta > Magnoliopsida > Arecales > Arecaceae > Phoenix > Phoenix dactylifera. The sequence continues at coordinate 24,648 of NW_024069573.1, forward strand.
TATATAGGATGCTTCTCCCAAGTCTTTCATGGAAAAGCTTTTTGACAGCCAAGTCTTGACCGATTGTAACATTGGAATATCATTTCCAATGATCAGTATGTCATCTACATACAATATTAAGAAGACAATGGCACTCCCACTAGTCTTCTTGTACACACATGGTTCATCCACATTTTTGATAAAATCAAACTCTTTGACTGTTGTATCAAAACGGATGTTCCAACTCCTCGATGCTTGCTTTAATCCATAAATGGATCTCTTAAGCTTGCATACTTGATTTGCTCTCTTACTTGAGACAAATCCTTCTGGCTGTGTCATGTAAACCTCTTCCTCAAGATAACCATTAAGGAAGGCGGTTTTGACATCCATCTGCCAGATTTCATAATCATAGTATGCAGCTATTGCAAGCAAAATCCGAATAGATTTGAGCATAGCTACTGGCGAAAAAGTTTCATCATAGTCAATTCCTTACTTTTGCCTGAAACCTTTTGCCACCAATCTAGCCTTGTAGGTTTCTACTTGGCCATCTGCTCCAATCTTTTTCTTATAGACCCATAAGACAAGATTCACAAGTTCCTAATGATTCATAATCATAAGGATCAAAGAACTCTTCTTTGTATAACTTGTTGATTCTTGATTCACTTATGTGACCAAGTCGGCAATGCCAAAGAAGGGTGTTATTTACTTCCTCTCTCTTTCTTTTATTGCTTTTATTAATATGAAAGACATTGTCATTAAGTAATAAAACAAGAAGACCATTTTCCATAATGCCATTGCAAAGATGCTTATTAGAAAAATAAATAGAGCAACTATTGCCCTTTCCATTAATTTCAAATCCTTTCTTTAACAACAAAGGAATGGAAATTACATTTCTAATAATTTTGGGCATATAATAACAATCTTCTAATTGTAGGAGCTCTCCCGAAGGTAACTCCAAGTTGTAGGTTCCAACAGCTTCAGCCTGGATGGACTCTCCTCCAGCGCCATACAGCTCGAAGTCACCTTTCTTCAAAATTTTAATTTTCTGTAGTCCATGCAAAGATTTGCAAATGTGAAAACCACAGCCGGTATCCAATACCCATGAATTTGAATTTGAAGAACTTAATGACAAGTTGGCATGTAACATAAACATACCTTTTGATGCAACTCTTGCATCGGTCTTCATACTTGCAAGAAAACTCTTGCAATTCCTTTTCCAGTGGCCAGCTTTGCCGCAATGAAAACAGGTACTTGATCCGGAGTTTTTCTTTCCTTTTTTCTTTTTGATGCTACTCTTAGGGTTCAATCGTTTCTTAGAACCCTTATTGCCCGATTTTCTCTTAGAGGTGCCATCTATAAGAAGGAGTGGACCTTTATCCTTCTTAATATGGCCTTCAGCTGTTTTGAGCATATTTAACAGCTCGGGCAGGGAGGTGTTCAGCTTATTCATGTGAAAGTTCACAACAAACTGAGAGAATGAATCAGGCAGTGATTGCAGGATCAAATCCTGACTGAGCTCACTATCCATAGCAAAACCTAATTGACTTAATCTAGTGATTAAGTCTATAACCATAAGAACATGGTTTTGCACTGGAGTTCCTTTATTCATTCTAGCACGGAACAACTGCTTAGATATCTCATACCTAGCAGTCCTGCTTTGTTCTCCATACAACTCTTTTAGATTGAGAAGTATGGATTGAGTGTCCATGCCTTCATGTTGCCTCTGTAATTCATTACTCATAGAGGCAAGTATGATATATTTGACAGTCAAACTGTCATTTTTCCACATCTTATGTGTGGCAACCTCCTCTTCTGTAGCATCATCCCCTAGATCTCCAAGATCAGGGGTTTCAAGTATATAGGAAATTTTCTCCTGAGTGAGTACTATCTTTAAATTCCTCAACCAGTCCACATAGTTTGGTCCGGTCAACTTGTTGGCATCTAAGATGCCTCTTAGTGAAAGTGAAGCCATTTAATAATTCTACATATGCAAGAACATAACTAATATAAGCAGACCAATCATGATGACATGTTTGCAACTAGATAAGGACTTTAATCTAATTTATCTCCTACTATTTTTATCGAATATCATAGCCCTCTCCTATGATAAACGTGAAAATATAATTTTTCTTAGTAGGGTTGAGATCCTAATTCATCATAAAAAGCCTTGTGTTTACACAACAAACTCTTATGAGTTCAAAGGTAGGAAACTCTTTCCAATTGCATCTCATGCAATTTTCAACTTTATTTTGTCCTCTTAAAATACTTATTGCCTTGTGTTAGCACAACAAACAATAATATTTTAGTTAAGTCAAACCCTTCATTTTCATATAGTCATATTCGAATAATATTGCCCTTGTGGTTGCACAACAAGGCAATATATTAAAATATGCCATAAGCATCTTAATGCACCAAGACAGTATAACATCAGTCCCCATTGCAAGTTTTGTGTTAGCACAACAAACTAGCATGGATCTTGACATAATAATATCGAGGCATGAAGGAAGGCTATCAATAGTGTTATATCAATATTAAGCTTATCCATAATAGGCAATCAAACAATTGGCCAGGTAAGCAGGTGGGAGGCTCCCCTTACTCAAAGAGTAAGGTCCTAATTAAGTAACCACCTTTAGTGCTTTCCTTAGACACCAATTAGATTAATTGTTCTAGAATGGGTTAGCTCAAAAATTTTTTAACACTATGACTTAATATAATTTTTATTGAGGGCTTACTAGTCTCTAGCACATTCTTTAATTGTAACATATATTTAACATATCTAAAATAAGCTATCATGCATCATAGCTATCTCATAGCATGTATAAATCATAAGCAACTAATTAACATGCTTCAACATATTTTCATATGGAAAATATCATATCATGACATTTTATTACATATCATATCATATATGAATCATATATTTCAGCATTTCATTAAGCATATGACATTACTATCTCATAGTAAATTAATAATCATACATCATGCATTATTATTTGATTGAACCAATTAAGGATGGCTCTGATATCACTGAAGGGTTCTAGCATGTCATAATGGGCAGCGGAAGCTAGGGATTTTAAAATTTTCTTAATAAAGTCCCTATGCATGAAACCCTTTTAAGCCTAGATCACCTTAATGATTACAATCAAATAATATAAAATAAATGCAGAATTAGTAGAATACCTCAAACGCTAATCCAAAGTGTACAATCTCCACGAGGCGTCCAAGTGTCCGCCCTCCAATGGTGATCCACACGAAAACTTGATCAAGACTTTAGCTCCAAAGACTTTTGATCCTTTAATGCAGAATTCTTCTAAAGAACTCTAATGGCTTGCTTTCCTTCCTTTCTATTTTTCTTTAGCCTTCTAAAATCACTTCTAATCCTTTTGTCCTAAGGAAGACCACCTTGTTTTGGCTTAGGACACACTAGAAGCAATGTTAGAAAGAAAGAAACTAATGTAAGAAAGAAGGGATATGAGAGAGAGAGAGTTGGATTGATTTCCGATGATTAGAAAACACCGGGAGCATTCCTATTTATAGATGGCGTGGGGATGCATCACCAAAGGATGCATCCCATCCACACATCCTTCAGATGGGGCGTGATAAGAGGAGAGAAGGCGCCACAAAAATAGGGAGAGGCGTATCAAAAGTGGTTATGATAAGATCAAGCGCTTATGATGTGGCGCTTGATTCCCTAAGCACCTCTTCATGAAAATGCGCCGTACTCTTCCCTTTTTTCACTTCTTCTCACGCAAGAAAAATAGGAACCAACCTTATCCATTCATCAAGGGTTGATGATGATCCAAAGGCCATGAAAGAAGGCGCCATATATCCCTTAGGCGTGATGAAGAGAGAAGAGAGAGAATGGATAAGATCAAATAAATGGTTCATCCTTATCCATTTAATCTTCACGTATTCTCTCTCTTTCCTTCACCTATTTTTCATCTCCACGCCTCCCAATGATATCCATCACGTCATCATGATCTCCCATCATCCTATGATGAAAATCCAATGGCTCCAATTCATGGTGCCATCCATTTGATCCATCTCTTCATCCAAATGTTGATCCAACGGTCAAAAATGAATGATTTATCAAATCTAATCCAATTAGACTCAAACCAAGCCAATTAGGAGCCAACTCTTGGCTAACCCATATTAGAATATGATCTAATCAAATTAGATCAATTAAGAATCAGATTCGAATCCAGTTCGAATCAGATTCGAATCCAGTTCGAATCAGGAGCTAAGGTTTGCAACACCTGCTAGGATGTTTATCTTGCAAACATGATCTAATCCAATTAGACCCTTGATAAGTTTTCTTGTGTGTGACCCATTGGGTTCCATACTTAGCCAGCAATAGGTGTGAGTGCGAGTTGACCCAACTTGATTAGAACTCTTCTAATCGATTTAAGTCCAAACTGCGCGAACCCGAACTTAACAATTAGAATCCTTTCTAATTGGTGATCGAATTAAACTCTTTAATTCGATCAAACCTATAAGACAAGATTGACGTCTAGCAACGTGTCATGTCTACCCGGAAAATATGGAATTTGGTGGAAATACCAAAAATACCCTTCAGTGGCAAGTTACCATGCAATTCAATCCTTTAATCAAACTGCATCCCAAATATGTATATGAGTATGAATATATGTCAAACTCAATTTCATATTCATATTTTTCTCAATCTTTTAATGATAATTCAAATAATGAAACATTAGAAACTCTTTCTAATTTTCATTCTGCTTTGATCAAAGGCTTCCTGAATTATCATATGATTAGAATAAATAGGATGCTATCTTCTCTTACTAGAAGTGATTAATTCCTTGTTGATCTACTCATAATCTTCGTACACAATCCACCATATCCAGAAGACCTCGTACATAACTTATTGTCATGAATGAGTGTAAACCAAAACATAGGTTCATGTGCACAAGATACCATGGTGATCTCAGGTCAAAGGATCAGTTGCACAACTCCCACTAAGAGAATCATCTTTTGACATGTAAGTAAGACTTCATAAGATTTCTCTTTGTAGGTCAATTCAGTGAACTCATTCTTCTAATGAGCACCCATATCTTTGTATTAGTGTCTCCACACAAATGATTGTGAGATCAATCATCCTCTGCATCGAGCATACATAAGACATGCCAGTCTTTCCGGTAATCATTGATCCCCGACTCAATGTACCAATGACTGGGAATATTTAAGATTAGGATTTTAGGATTTTAAGTCTCACTAGTATGATCTCATCATAGTCTTAAAACAATTGCCCTAATCTAAGGAGTTTATCATAAATATAATCAACAGCATATGATAAAACATAACGCCTTTATTCATATTTAAATGTCATGTACATGATTTGGACAAATCAAAAGAAAAACCCTTCGCAATACATATTGCGATTGGCTTGTAGGGCATCTACTCTTTCATGCCTTGAGAGGAGGAAGAAGAAGGATGGATCAAAAGGAAGAAGGCCAAACCCCTTTGTAGCCTTTTTTCTTTTTCTTTCATTGGAACCAAAAACAGCAAGGGAGGAAGGGCTACACCCTTCCCTTTTTTTTTTTTTTTCTTTTGTTGCTGGTGGCTGAAAACCCAAGGGAAGGGAGGGTGCTATTCACGGCTCAAAAAGGAAGGGAAAAATCATCTCACAGCTGCCCCCTTTATCCTCTTTTTAAAGGCATATGGAGCTCCTACTTTTTAGGAGCTCCATCCTTATCCTTTTTTTTTTTTTCTTTGATGCGGCTGAAACCAAGAGGGAGAGGGGGCTTCACGTATATCTTAGGAGGAGAGGAGAGAGTCCAAAAATCCTCATTCACGGCAGCCCCTTTTTTCTTTTAAGATTAGGATTGGAGCTCCTAAAAATTAGGAGCTCCATCTTTATCCTTTTGGAGCCAAGCCCCTCCTCTTTTCTTTGTGATTTCAGCCAAGGGAGGGGCTCGCCCCTCCCTCTTCTCCCTTCCTATCTCACTCCCCACTTAATCAAATTAAGTGGGGGGTGGGGTCAATTACAAGGTGGGTCTAATCCTATTTCAAATAGGATTAAGTGAACCCATTTCCTTTTCCTTCAAATCTTAATCTAATTAGGATTCTATTGAAACATAACTCTATTGAACTCTTCAATCCTAATCCAATTAGGAGTCATTTAACTTATTAAATTAAAATTAATTAGGACTTAAGAAATTCTAATCTAATTAGGACATATTAAATTTCAGTCTTAATCTAATTAGGACTCTAGAAATCCTACTCCTAGTAGGACTCTAATTTAATTTGAAATCCTAATCTAATTAGAATTCTTAGAATCCTACTCCAAGTAGGACTCATGTCTAATATGATCAAGTCCAATTAATTAAATCCAATTAATTAAATTAAATTACAATCAAATTGCAATTATTCCTTCTTCAACTTGCTAGTTATCCATCAAATTGATAATTATAAATTATTTGTGATTCCTAATCACAATTCAACCATCGGATCAGTTAATACCTCTAATGTGTGTGACCCCATAGGTTCTATTCTGTCTGGTAGTGAGATATATTGCGATCTCTATCACAATATCATTGAAAACTCCTTTCAATTGGTTGGAACAATTCTAACTCTTCTCATTCGGGTTCACTGATCACCAAGTGAATGCCTTTGAGTCTCACAATCCACCAGTGACACCTAGCAGCATGTAGTGACAACCCAGCAAAATGGAATGATGAACCTCTAGATGTAGTTAGTGTATGATACAGTCCCTCTATCGTAGATCCCGACAAGACGGAGGTCATGGATAACTCGTCAAACCCCTATCGTCTGTCATATGTCAAGATTTATTCGACTTAAGTTCGAGAGTGGAAAACTCCTTTTCCACTATACATACTACCACGGCCGAGGATTTACAAACTCAGTCTCACAAATCACATAGGATCTCTCTTAACCTATCAAGATCGATAGATTTCATCTAGATGCACCCCTACTCCTATAATGAACCTACTGCAGCCAATCTGCACTACAAGAACCCAAATGGCTAGGGCCCATGTTTATGTGCTCGTCAAACTACAGCAACCTCACCGTGAATAGCTGAGGCATCGTAGGTCAAAGGACCAGTCATACAACTGCAACATCAAGTAAGTCACTGATGAGTAGATAGATATCCAAGTGACTACTTGCTTTGGTCACGCTCAATACCCTTGTTCTCTAACCAGCACTTGCACAATTGCTCCAGTGTCCCCACATTGTGGACTCAAGACTCGTCCATCAAAGAGAGTAATCTGTACACTAATCTCAGTGGATCAATCACCATCCTCGTGATGATCCATCGATCAGGAGCAATTCAGGAATTAATCACCAATAACACATGCCTCAAATTGTCAACTCTTGAGAATATGCGTCATCATCTTATTAATTCCTTGGACGATTCATAGACACATAAGAACATAAATGAAAAGAATGCCCAACTTAATAAATTCATAATTAGGTCAAGTACAAATTTATGTCTCAGAATAAAATAATGTGTCAGCCAAATTGGCTTCTAGGGCATACTTCTAACAAGTGGAGGGGTCACGATGCGTTCGCAAAGGTCCCACTTAAAAACCACTTGCCTCGAACAGATGAACTGTCTCCCTTATAGGGACAAAGCTTGCCTAGACATCAACTAAGCCACAGAGCGAATTTGGTGCAACTTTCGATGATCTTTGTTCTATTGAGCTCGAATGTCCCTAGGGGCCAATGTCTAATAGATTTTAATTAAAGTGACACTATGTGAGATTGAGTTCACCTAAGTTGGGCAAGAGTCCGGTGATGAAATCCGGCTCTTATCTTGTTGGGGTGATTGCCCTTACTATGTGTGGATTAATTTGTGTATGTGTATCAAGCATGCATTCATACCTTTGCTAAAATTAAAATCAAACAATCATCGTAAAATTTTAAGCTAATAATCAATTTAAACAAGAAAGATTTAGATGTTACCAAAGAAAATTTCTCCAGCAATTTTTTTTTTTTAAGCAAACCTCTACAGCATTTCTTTTTTTGCAGTCCCCTCTTTGGTTGTCCCAGATTTCCTCTAGAGATTCCTGATCAAATAATATCAAAAGAAAATTAAAAATTAGTATGAGAGAAAAAAGGAGATAAGAAAAGTAACAAAAATAGAAAATATTTTTATTTTAGATATATATATATATATTGAAAGTTTTTTTTTAAATGAAAAGAAAAACAACTATGCTAGCGATCCTCGGCAACGACACCAAAAATTGATCGGTTCTTTCAATTTTAAAAATAAACCATACAATAGCACGTATCCTGTAAGACAGTGATTACGGGTGTCGGTCCATAGGGATTGGAGACAAGTTATTTTTTTTAAATTACTTCAAAGGGTATAAACTAGAGTAAATGATAAAAACTAAGAATTAATATGGATGTAATAGTATGAGTTATCTATGGAGGGAGTTGTTTAGGGCTAGAATCCACCGATAGATTTATATCCGTGACGCTTTCAATGATTGAGTTGTATGTAAGACTTCATTGCTTCCGACTACAAGCCAAAGTAATCACAAAAAAAAATTATAACTAATTCCCAGCATGAATCATCTAAGTCTAGCACAAACCATCTACTCTAACGATAAGCATGACCTTTCTAACCTAGCATGATGCATCTGATCATTAAATCATTAAACATGAAATCGATGTCACATGAATATCTCCTCCAAACCATAGGTGTTGGATTCGATGAAATAGATCAATCTATGTAAAATATTTTCTGCAAGATAAATGATTCACATAAATTGGATAAATCATAAGATCAATTGATAAATTCTTCATCATGCAACAATCTTACAATACAAACTCAAGTCAATAAAAATAAAATGAATACTCCTCTATGGCTTCATCGAACCCCTAAACCGAGGTTCAGCCGCTCATGGTGCTCGTCATCTCCATTGGTTGGCTGAAGAACTCCTTTGCCATCCGCCTCAAACCCTCTCTATTTTTTTATTCTCTTCTCTTTCTTTTTTTTGGTTTTCTTTTCTCTTCAAAACCGAGCAAGCTCCATTTTTCCCTCCGTGGAACAGAGCTCTCTCCCTCCCCCTTCTTTCTTCTTCTCGTCTTCCTCTTATAGACCGCCGAAGACCCAGCGATGGATTCAGGGCGTGGTCTACGGTCTTTGATCTCGCGGAGGCTTGATTTCTATTGCACGCGAGGGCGTGATGCTGGGAGAATGGCTGGATCTCGGGTGAAGATGATGAAGGGCGTCAATCCGTGATTTGGGGATTTTGAATCCGGAGGAGATGCGGACGGTGATGGCTAAAAATAGGATGCTGGTCGCAAGCTGTGGATCCGTGGAAGGAATCGTGCTTCATGGCTGTCCTTCTTTGGACCATGGGAGGTTGGGAGCGTCGGCTGTGACGCGTGGCTGCTGGGAAGACATCCAGATGAAGGCGGAGGAGCCGGTCGCTGGCTGCACTCGTTGGATGTGGTTGGAATGGCTGATGGTGGACATGAATCTTGGCTGCTGGGAAGAGGGTTGGCCGAGTGATCGACGGAAAGACGCGAATCTCGGCCGTGATGCACTGTGGGAGGAAGAAGATGAACAGTGGAATGATTTTTTTTCCTAACACTGTTCATATGAACAGTGTTTTCATGGAACGCTGTTCATATGAATAGTGTCATCTCGGAACGCTGTTCATATGAATAGTGTCATCTCGGAACACTGTTCATATGAACAGTGATTCCAGTAATTTTTCCTGAAATTACTGTGAATATTTGATTATATTTTTTTTAGTTTTAAAATTATAAATTTTATACGAAGGCAGGTAAGGAATTGGTTGGGAATTGGCTTTGGATTTGAGGTGGATCATAATCGTTGATTTGCTTAAACTTGTTCTCGAGCCCAATGTTATTTAAATTTAATTCTTGCTAAACTACTTCAGACCGAACTCGACCAGATAAAATAAACAAGACTGTGACTTAATAAAAAGGGTTACTCAAACCTTTTCCCCATACAAAAATAATTAATTATAACTTTCAATCTAATCAGGACCAAAACCCATTTAATTATACTCTTAGCTTGATTACAACTCCATCAGGTTACCGAACTGGGTCAACACAATCTCCTCCTTATATGTTTTCCTGTAGTTTTTATGAAAGATCGCAACCAAGAGAGAGACAAGTTCAGAGTCTGGTTTAAGAAAATAATTATTTACTTCTTACCATATTTTAAATTTATTTCAATGATTATTCAATTTAATGGTAAATTATGTATTTATCAGTTTAAGAATATTGATAAGTGCTATGGAAAGATAACTAAATTATAAATTATTCAGCACTTATCAACACCATATCAGCAATCATCTCAACCAGATGCTACCTCAACACCACATCAGCAATCATCTCAACCAAGAGGATAATGCCAAATGGAAGTGTCAAAATCAAAAGAACCAATCACCATGCACCTCATACAAGTTGACACGTCACCCAAATTCAAAGTCCAAGAGGTCGGCCACAATTTAAATGCAAGAAAATTTCAAATGGGAGCCAACAACTTTTCAAATCTCTCCTTTAAAGTCGGCCAACTTTCTTTCCTTTTCTCTAGCAACCAGCCTTCAAATGTGGAGCGCCATTCATTATGTGTTTAAATTTCAAATCATGAGAAAAGTCTATAAATACCTCCTCATGACATCTTGTAATTTCAGTTGATGAATGAATAAAAAAAAAGAGCTTCTTTCTTCCTTAGCAATCTTGCTTTGTCACCTTGAGAGAAGGTTGGGCATGAGGCCCTTGTTCCAAGTTGGGCATGAGGCCCTAAAGCCACTTCCACATCCACCGCAACCTTATCTCCTCTCGCCTCCCTTTTCTTTTGTGATTCCATTCCTCTCTCACGCCAAACTTCTAATTCCTGTTTCTTTGCAGGTCCTTAAAGTACTCCATGTCATTGGGTCTATTATCCTTCCAAACCAATAGCAAGGGGGCCCTGTTGCAACGAAAGATGAAGCTTGGTTATCCAATCATCAACCCTCGAGAGTAAGATCAAGGATCCTCCTCCAAAAGAATTCCAGAAGTTCAATGTTTGGTAAGCCTCAACTCTAGGTCTGATTTATTGAAGAAAGCGTCCTAATCTAGAGGTTTCTCAACCACAACGGTCCATTACTCTAAGTCCTAAATGAATTATTATATGCGGGTAACTAGTTCTGAAATTACTATGCTCATGATAATGCTTTCTTAGCTCATATGTGACTGAATTTTCTGTTGCAATTAGGCTAGTTAATCAACATAACATACTGATAACCCTTATGTTTAAATCCTTCGCATTCATCCCGCATCATTTTTGGTATCAGAGCAGGCTAATTAGGACACGCACATTGATTATGTTGAAATTCTACACTTGCTGAAATTTCTACCCTTTGCGGAAATTCATTGATGCTAAAATCCTAGTTTGCATGCCTTATTAAGTTTATGAATTAAATCTGAATATTTCAAATTTTAATTTCGAATTTTAGTTATTAAAGTTGAGATATGATCTCCACAAATTTAGGATTTGAAGTTAACAATTTCAAAGTTAAATTTGGAAAAACTAAATTTGGGCTCCAAATAAATTGGAAAAAAAAATCTGAGATTCCAAAATTTAAATTTGAAATTTAAACTTGAAATTTGAAATTTGAAATTCAAAAGGTAAAAACTAAAATTCAAATATGAAATTCAAAATTCAAAAGTTTAAATTCGAAATTTGAAATTTTAAATTTTAAATCTCAACTTGTGTGGACATTTAAAATAGTTGCATCCACCATAAATCATATTAAGGGCACTCTAATTACAACATAAGGGAAGGATTTTCATCACCTTTCCTTAGCCCAAAACAACCACCCTCATAAATCTAAAATCCAAGCCTAATTTAAAACTCAACTAGCCAACTTAACTTAAAAACTACAACGAGTCTTTAGGCTAATTGAATTTGGCTAATTCCTTGCTATCTAGAAAAGTTCCCGATCAGGGTCGTGGCTGTTAGATGTATGCCCTAGAAGCCAATCTGGCTGACACATTGTTAATTCTAGGGACATAATTTTGTACTTGACTATTTATTATTGAATAAATAAAAGGCATCTTTTCATTCATATTATTTATGTGTCTATGAATCGTCCAAGAAATTAATAAGATGATGATGCATATTCTCAAGAGTTGAGAATTTGAGCCATGTATCATTGGTGATTAATTTCTAAATGCTCCTGATCAATGGATCATCACGAGGACGGTGATCAATCCGATCAGTGCACAGATCACTTTCCTTCTGGATGGACGAGACTTGAGTCCACAGTGTAGGGACACTGAAGTGATAGTGCAGGTGCTTGTTAAAGAACAAGGGTACTGAGCGTGACCAAGATAAGAAATCACTTGGATGTCTATCCACTCGTCAGTGACTTGCTTGATGTTGCAGTAGTATGACTGGTCCTTTGACCTGCGGTGCTTCAGCTACTCACAGTGAGGTTATTGTAGTTTGACTACACGCATACATGGTCTCTAGTCATATGGGTCCTTGTAGTGTAGATTGGCTGCATTAAGTTCACTGTAGGAGTAGGGTATGCACTTACATGGAATCTATCGACCTTGATAGAAGATGAGTGATCCTATGTGATTTGTTGGACTGAGTTCTAAGACCTTGGCCAGGGCAGTAATATAAAGTAGAGAAAGAGTTTTTCACTAACGAACTCGAGTCGAATAAATCTTGACATATGACAGACGAAGGGGTTTGACGAGTTATCCATGACCTCTGTCCTGTAGGGATCCACGATAGTAGGACTGTATCACACGATAACTGCACCTAGAGGTTCATCATTCTATTCTACTGGGTAGCCACTACATGCTGCTAGGTATCACTGGTGGATGGTGGGACTCACAGGGATTATCTCGATGATCGATAAACCCTAATGAGTAGGAGTTGGAATCGTTTCCAATCCATTGAAAGGAGTTTTCCAATGATATTGTGATAGAGATCATAATATATCTCACTACCAGTCAGAGTAGAACCTATGGGGTCACACACACTAGAAGTATTGACCCGATCCATTGGTTGAATCGCGATTAGGGAATCACAAGTAATCAATTCGATTGATATTCAGTTGAAGAAGGAACAAAGGGAATTAATTAATTGGACTTAAACACAAATCCTACTTCGAGTAGGATTCACTAGAGTCCTAATTGGATTAGGACTGGGAATTCTAGTTGGAGTAGGACTGGGATTCCTACTTGGAATAGGATTCCCTACAATCCTAATTAGGATTAGGAGGTTTTGAATTAAAATTGGATTCCTACTTGGAGTAGGATTTACTAGAGTCCCTAATCGGGATTAGGAGCTTTCAGATTCAAATTAGAGCCCTAATCTGTATTAAGACTAAAACTTAAATAAGTCCTAATTGGACATTAGGATTTCTTAAGTCCTAGATTAATTATTAATCCAATGCAATCAACATGACTCCTAATTGGGTTAGGATTGAAGAGTTCAATTGAGTCATGGTTCATTCAAGTTCTAATTGGATTAGGACTAACAAAGATTGAACCCGATTGATTCATGATTTGGTTAAAACCCTAATTAGATTAG
>NW_024069574.1:0-7500 GCF_009389715.1 Phoenix dactylifera
TTAGGATTAAACCATGAAGAGGCACCTAATCCTCTTTGGAAGAGGATTAGGTTAACCAAGTAAGAGGGGCATCAGCCCCTCTCCACTTGTTGGTGCGACATGAAGAGAGAGGGGCCGGCGCCCCCTCTTGGAAAGTTGTCAGGGCTCCTAACTTGTAGGAGCCCTTATCTTATAAAGGAGGACTAGGGCCGGCGCCCTAGTGAGCTCTCCTCTTCAGCCGTGGACCCCTCTCCTCCTCTTGGTTCAGCCGCAAGCAAGGGAAAGAAATCAAGTGTTGGCGGCCTCCTTCCCTTCCCTCTTCATCCAACGCAAGGAAAAAGAAGGCTGCGAGGGTCATCTTCTTCCTTTCTTCATCCTTCTTCTTCCTCCTCTCAAGCACAATCAAGAGTTGATTGAAAGAGAGGAATCAGCCATCAAAGCTATCTCTGCAAGGGAGCTAGCACCCCGGGAGAGAAAGAGCTTGGATCGGATCCTGCTTCGTGTGGATACCCGTAGAGGCCGGACGTTTGAACGGCTTCAAGCGAACCCTCTTCCAAAACCACGAATTCAGATTTGCGGTGATCATCTACCCGCGCAAGGTGAAGATTTGATCTTCCTAATAGTTTTAAAAGTTTTAATTCTTACCTAATTACGAAAGGTCTCGAAACAACGTTCATGCGATGAACGTCGAACCCGCATGCCGATTCCGCTGCCATCTGAAATTTTTGAAATATCAGCGGCATGGGCGGGTTCCCAACAGTGGTATCAGAGCCTAGGCTTCGTAGATTAAGGTAAGAATTAAATATCTAAAGGCTATTAGATCTGAAAATTGAATGATCATGCATGCTGAAAAATTCTGCATGCAGATTTTTCAGGGGTGCTGATTTTTTGCATGCTGATTTTTATGTGATAAAAAGATGATTCTAATTGCATTGTTAATGGGATTACAAAGTTTAGAATCATGATTAGCATGATCAGCGACCTATGTCATGATATCAGTTAGTTTTCAGATCTGAAAATTATAATTGTTGCATACGGTGATGATCATAGGATTCAACCCTTTTGGTATCAAATGTAATGACCTGCGATGTGATCTGCGATGTCATGTAATTTTTCAGATGCTTGCATGCATCTTATTTGATGTTTTGAGAGGCCTGCGTGCCTCCTAAAAGGAGATGTAATTTATTTTTATTTTTATTTTACATCTGGTTGTATTTCTGTGATGTGATGTACATCAACGATCAAGTTGAAGCAAAGGCATGAGATGAAAGGTGATCTAAGCGGTTGATGGCGATGGGATCAAGAGTTGATCAAGGATCGAATCAAGGAGGCTTGGAACCAATTCAAGAGTTGAAGACCACTTGATCGATTGATGTGCATGTGCTTGTAATACGACCTAATTAGAATCCATGATCATCACCTATTAAAGTTTAGCTTTAATTTGATGCTGCGATTATAACTGCCTGTGATGCGCCGTTTGCATGTGATGTGAATGAGTCGGGTAGATAGGTTTACATGTGATGTAGCAAACCCAATTGAGACCTAAATCAAAACCTCCTCAATCAAGTCGAGAGTGAACCGACATGAGCAAGTCATATTAGATTAATTGATCTAATTGGTGTCTAGGAAAGCATGAAAGGTGGTTACTTAATTAGGACCTTACTCTCTGAGTAAGGGGAGCCTCCCACCTGCTTACCTGGCCAATTGTTCGATTACCTCTTATGAAGGGCTCAAGTTGCAAACACTAAGACCTGATTAACCAATATTAAGTCAATAGGTCTTCCACTGTAGTAGAGCTGCTAAGGCCTTTCTGATGTTGATTTGTCTCGGCTGGACACAGTGGTCAAGTTGCATCGGGGGGCTGGACCTCTCTATAGACATGAGATGTTGTAGGGTAAAGGTGGGGTTGGGCACCAATAACTGTTAGGTGAGGACCCAATGACGACTTTATTCCTACGGTTATACGGTGGGTCTGACTTAACTAAGAAATGGGACCAATAACTGTTAGGTGAGGTCTTCATGGCTTAGAGACCAAGTTACACTGCAACATGCTTGAGAAGCATTGTACAAGAGTTGTACACTCATCCATCTATGTGTCACCAATAACTGTTAGGTGAGGTGGCATGTAAATTGGTGGGACCGCAGTACCCACTAGAAACCCTAGTCGTGTGGGATTTCCGTTTTCCTACCAGGGGAGTGTGAGGAATTCGAGAAAATAGTGGGAGTTACATTTGTTCTAAAAGACCTTAGAACAGATTAGGATCAAGTACAAAAGTCTAACTAGAATCTTTACTCTCTGCAGATACAATGTCGGCTTCAAACCCTTTGACCCGTATTCTTGAGACCAACCGACTGACCGGAACCAATTACAAGACTGGCTTAGAAATCTCAAAATAGTTTTGGACTGTGAGAAGATAGGCTACATACTCGATTCAGATATCCCCACACTACCAGCACGTCCTACTGATGTTCAGCGTGAGATGCATAAAAAGTGGTTGGATGATGACATTAGAGTAAAATGCTATATGATGGCATCCATGTCTAATGAACTCCAATGCCAGCATGAAAATATAAAGACTGCTAGGGACATACTGGCACACCTGCAAGAGTTGTATGGTGAGCAGAGTCGCACAGCTCGTTTTGAAGTGTCCAAGAGGCTTTTCAAAGCGAAGATGCGCGAAGGGCAGTCTGTCCATGATCACGGTCTGACCATGATCAAGGACCTAGAGGAGCTTGAGAAGCTCGGTATGGACATGCACAAGGAATTGCAAGTGGATTTGATCCTACAGTCACTTCCTGATTCATTTGGTCAGTTTATAGTAAACTACCACATGAATAAGATTGAATGCACTAAGACTGAACTAATCAACATGTTGGTAACTGCTGAGGGAGCCTTGAAAGGTTCAAGGGGCAATGTCCTTGCTGCTGAGTTGACTTCTGGTTCCAAGAGAAAGTCTACTTGGAAGAAAAAGAAGCCTGCAAGAAGCAGAAGAAAGACAAGAAGCCAAAGAAGGAAGTTCAAAAGAAAAAGGCTAACGACAAAGGAAAATGTTTCCACTGCAATGTCGAAGGCCACTGGAAGAGAAACTGTCCTTCATACCTCGAGAGCCTGAAGAACAAGAAAGGTGACACACCTTCAGAAGGTATAGACTTGCTCATAATTGAAACTAATCTAACGGTTTCTTCTACTTCTAGTTGGGTTATAGATTCTGGTTCTAGTGCTCATTTGTGCACTACCATGCAGGGTCTAAAGGAAAGTAGAAGGCTGGCGGAAGGTGCGGTAACCCTTCGGGTTGGCAACGGGGCAAAAGTTGCTGCTGTGGCTGTGGGCACCTACCATCTGCGACTACCGTCTGGATTTAGTTTAATACTTAGAGACTGCTATTATGTACCTGTTGCTAGCAGAAATTTGATTTCTGTTTCATGTCTAGCACAGGAAGGTCATGTTTTTACATTTGACAAAGACTGCTGTTCTATTTATTTGAGAAATAAAATAGTCGCACGTGGTTTTATGATTGACAGTCTCTATCATTTACATATGGATGTATCTGTGAATGTTACCGAGCAAGATGTGAGTGCCAAAGGATCCAAAAGATCCAGAGATGAGATAAACCAAAGATATTTGTGGCACCTCAGACTTGGCCATATTGGAGAGGATAGAATGAACAAAATGGATAAAGATGGGCTTTGGCTCATTGACTTCCGAGTCATATCCAGTTTGCGAGTCCTGTCTTCAAGGAAAAATGGCTAGACTGCCCTTTGTAGGACATGGGGAGAGGACCACTGAAATACTTACCCTAGTACATACAGATGTATGTGGCCCATTCGATGTGCTAGCCAGGGGACGTTATTCTTACTTCATTACCTTTACCGATGATTATTCACGGTATGGGTATGTGTATCTTATGAGACACAAGTCTGAATCTTTGAAAAGTTCAAAGAGTTCAAGAATGAAGTAGAAAAACAAACTGGAAAACCTCTTAAGGCTCTTCGATCAGATCGAGGAGGAGAATACCTTAGTGGGGAATTCCGGGACTATCTCAAAGAAAACGGCATAGTCTCACAATGGACACCTCCGGGTACACCTCAACTCAACGGGGTGTCAGAGAGGAGGAATCGGACCCTATTGGATATGGTCAGGTCCATGATGAGCTTCACTGATTTACCTATGTTCCTTTGGGGAGATGCCTTACTCACAGCGATTTATTTATTGAATAGAGTTCCCTCTAAATCCGTTCCTACCACACCGTATGAGATATGGCATGGTAAGAAACCAAGTCTGGGTCATCTCAAGATTTGGGGATGTCCGGCCCACGTCAAGAGACTACAGGCGGACAAGTTAGAGGCTAGGACCATAAGTGCTCGTTTTATAGGATATCCTAAAGAGTCATTAGGATACAATTTTTACGTCTCAGAGGATCACAATGTGTTTGTGAGCCGTCATGCCATCTTCTTGGAAAATCAGTTTATCCTTGATAGAGGCAGTGGGAGGAAAATTGAGCTTGAAGAGAAAGTCTCTGAAAAGCAACGAGTCATGGATCCTATAGAACCCATTCATAAGAGCCAGTACACGATGTCCCTCGACCACCTCGTAGATCTAGTAGGGTCTCCCATCCTCCCGATAGATACTTAGGTATACTAGAAGAGGATACCGAGGAAATGTTCCTAGTGGGAGATAGGGATCACATACAGGATCCCAAAACCTACAACGAGGCGATATCTGATATCGATTCCGAGAAATGGCTGGAAGCTATGAAGTCAGAGTTAGACTCCATGCATTCCAACCAAGTCTGGACCTTAGTAGATCCACCAGAAGGTATTGTACCTATTGGATGCAAATGGATCTACAAAAGGAAGATAGGTTCGGATGGAGAGGTAGAGACCTATAAGGCAAGGCTTGTGGCGAAAGGGTATAGTCAGCGCGAAGGCATTGACTATCAGGAGACCTTTTCACCTGTAGCCATGCTAAAATCCATCCGAACATTGCTTGCCATTGCAGCATTTCATGATTATGAAATCTGGCAGATGGATGTGAAAACTGCTTTCCTGAATGGATATCTTGATGAAGATATCTATATGGAACAGCCTTTGGGTTTCACTTCCAGTGATGGAGATCACAAGGTCTGCAAGCTGCAAAGGTCCATCTATGGACTAAAGCAAGCATCTCGGAGTTGGAACACTCGTTTCGATGACAATCAAAACGTTTGATTTCATCAAAAACGAAGAGGAACCGTGTGTTTACAAAAAGGTTAGTGGGAGTGCTGTCGTTTTTCTCGTACTGTACGTAGATGACATTCTCCTGATTGGGAATGATATTCCCATGCTAACCTCGGTCAAGGTCTGGTTGTCAAAAGAATTCTCCATGAAAGACCTTGGGGAAGCATCCTATATTTTGGGAATAAAGGTCTATAGAGATAGATCTAAAAGGATGCTTGGCCTTTCACAGAAGATGTACATAGAGGAGGTGCTGAAGAGGTTCAGCATGGAAAACTCCAAGAGGGGTCTCTTACCCCTAAGGCATGGAATTCATCTCTCCAAGAAGATGTGCCCCAACACATCTGAAGAGATTCAACGCATGAGCAAGATTCCTTATGCATCGGCAATAGGAAGCCTCATGTATGCCATGCTATGTACACGACCTGATATAGCTCTTGCTGTGAGTGTCACAAGCAGATATCAGTCGAATCCAGGTGAAGAACACTGGACAGCTGTGAAGAATATTCTTAAGTACTTGAGAAGAACTAAAGATTTATTCTTGGTTTTGGAGGATCATCAGAGTTAAAGGTAGAAGGGTACACAGATTCAGACTTCATGACTGATGTCGATGACAGGAAGTCAACATCTGGATATGTGTTCTTGTGCAATGGTGGTACGGTAATTGGAAGAGTTCTAAACAACCGATCATTGCTGATTCTACTATGGAAGCTGAATCGGCCGTCTGAAGCTGCTAAGGAAGGCTTCTGGTTCAAAAATTCATTGCAGAGTTAGGTGTATGACATCAGATGCCATAACACTTACTGCGATAACAATGGCGCCATAGCCCTTGCTAAGGAGCCAAGGTCTCATCAGAAGTCTAAGCATATAGAGCGGCGCTTCCATCATACGCGACTATGATGTAGAGGTGCAGAGAGTAGACTCCGCGGATAACGTGGCAGACCCGTTCACTAAGCAGCTGAGTCAGCAAAAGACTGAAGCCCACCTTGAGAAGATGGGCCTAAGATATATGACCAATTGGCTTTAGTGCAAGTGGGAGATTGTTAGATGTATGCCCTAGAAGCCAATTTGGCTGACACATTGTTGATTCTAGGGACATAATTTTGTACTTGACTATTTATTATTGAATAAATAAAAGGCATCTTTTCATTCATATTGTTTATGTGTCTATGAATCGTCCAAGAAATTAATAAGATGATGATACATATTCTCAAGAGTTGAGAATTTGAGCCATGTATCATTGGTGATTAATTTCTAAATGCTCCTGATCAAAGGATCATCACGAGGACGGTGATCGATCCGATCAGTGCACAGATCACTTTCCTTCTGGATGGACGAGACTTTGAGTCCACAGTGTAGGGACACTGAAGTGATAGTGCAGGTGCTTGTTAGAGAACAAGGGTACTGAGCGTGACCAAGACAAGAAGTCACTTGGATGTCTATCCACTCGTCAGTGACTTGCTTGATGTTGCAGTAGTGTGACTGGTCCTTTGACCTGCGGTGCTTCGGCTACTCACAGTGAGGTTATTGTAGTTTGACTGCACACATACATGGTCTCTAGCCATATGGGTCCATGCAGTGTAGATTGGCTGCAGTAGTTCACTGTAGGAGTAGGGTATGCACCTATAAGGAATCTATCGACCTTGATAGAAAGGAGTGATCCTATGTGATTTGTTAGACTGAGTTCTAAGACCTTGGCCAGGGCAGTAATATAAAGTGGAAAAGAGTTTTCCACTATCGAACTCAAGTCGAATAAATCTTGACATATGACAGACGATGGGGTTTGACGAGTTGTCCATGACCTCCGTCCTGTAGGGATCCACGATAGTAGGACTGTATCACATGTTAACTGCACCTAGAGGTTCATCATTCCATTCTGCTGGGTAGCCACTACATGCTGCTAGGTGTCACTGGTGGATGGTGGGACTCATAGGGATTATCTTGATGATCGATAAACCCTAATGAGTTGAGTTGGAATCGTTCCAACCCATTGAAAGGAGTTTTCAATGATATAGTGATAGAGATCACAATATATCTCACTACCAGTCAGAATAGAACCTATGGGGTCACACACACTAGAAGTATTGACCGATCCGATGGTTGAAATCGTGATTAGGAATCACAAGAAATCAATTTGATTGATAAGAAGTTGAAGAACAAAGGGAATTAATTAATTGGACTTGAAACAAGAATCCTACTTCGGGTAGGATTCCTAGAGTCCTAATTGGATTAGGACTGGGAATCCTAGTTGGAGTAGGACTGGGATTCCTACTTGGAATAGGATTCCTACAATCCTAATGAGATTAG
>NW_024069574.1:12500-36900 GCF_009389715.1 Phoenix dactylifera
GAAGTATCAAAATATCAATTATTCTAGTTGTTAACTAAATTTCTTGACCAAGAAGGATCATCAGATATGATGTGAACTGCTTTACTCACTTCACAGAAAATTGGATAGGATTCAGAAGCAAGATTTAGTATTTTAGAAAATTTGAATCATGCTCTAATTTTTTGAAAACCCTAACCTAGCCATACAATATTTGATAAGGTGTTTTTTTTCAATTTTTTTCTTAAAATTATATAACTTTTTATGCTCTGTGATATGGATGCCATCCATAAGAGCATCGTATATTTGAACGATCAGGGCCATATCTATCACATGAAATAGAGGAGCAATAAGAGAGATACTTAATCAGGGTTAGGGAGGAAGGACCCCCCATATTTTCGATGATAAGATGAAACAATTTAGTAAGTATTCTAGCGGGGAGAAATATGCTAGTCAAAACAAAAAAAAAAGAAAGGAAAAAATTTTGATCGAGCATATCTGCTCAATCATAGAAGAATTAGGCAAAATGACTCAAGATAAAATAGATATAAAAGTTAAGAAGCTACCTCATATGGGTTTTTTATAATTATTTTTTATTAATCAATCTATTTTGGGAAAGATGTAACCTCCTTTAAAGAGGAGAAATTTAACCTGAGTTGTACAAGTGAAGACCTCACTAGTAAAAAAATAGAGGACCATAACTCAATTTTAATATTCACTAATGAAAGAAAAAAAAGGGTCTAATAGTTATACCCATATCTCAACAATCCAACCGATAAACAAAAGCAAGTGTGGTGTGAATTAGATAAAACTAGTGCAGGGGTCCCTTGCTAAACTAGAAAAAGTTCGACCATGATAAATTTTCTTAATTATGGAGTTATAGATTGGGGAAGGGAGAATTCGTCAAGAGCATGCCAGAAGCTTAGAATTTTGTTATGATCAACTGTAATGTTGGTAAGTAGAATCAAGATCAACATGACTAAAACAATCTCAAGGATAGTCAAAATAGAAAATTGTCTCAGATCGAAAAGACGTGATTATCAGCCAGATAGTTGTCAAGCAAACCTTGCTATATAACATGTATAGTGGAGGGTAATTGGTGACATTACCATAACTGCGTAGAAGTGGAGGGCTAAATGTGAGAACAACCCATTAGAGTATATAGTTATTATTTGTTAGAATAAATAAGTAAAAAGTATATAGCTTTCTAAAGGGACTCTTAGACATTCAATTCAATCAAATTAATTTTTCATTATCTTTTCTATAGTATTTATCATGAGAAGTAAGCATAACTTAAATTATCTACTATAGCCATAGAGCTACAATACCCTTATCATAGCCTAATGTTACAATCCTACCATAGTCTAGTGCTACACCCTCTACCATAGCCTAAAGCTATGCTCCTAGCCATTTCTATCTATTTTGAAATGTGTGTGCGGTGTGAAAGTTCTGAAGATCAAGGTACTTGATCCATGCTGTAGTCTATCCTCTTTTTTTTTTTTTTGCTAATGCGGGGTGGATCATACCTGACGGTATGGATACACCCAATAAATCAAAAAATTAGGATACCCTCGGAATGCCAAAGGCAGCTCCCCATCTCCAGTCCACAAGGTGCCTCCGAAATGGACTAGCTACATACGCAACCACCCAATCCGCCGCACCATTGGTTTCACGGTAAATATACTTGGCCTGAAAAGGCCCATCCATCCCTCACCATAGCCCAAATGTCCCGGAGCAAGGGATGGTCTCTACCGTCACCCCTAGGACCCCCTGGATCCAACTGATAAACGGTAGCAGAATCACCCTTCAGGATGATAAACCTGGTCTGTAATACATACCGGGCATAGCAAAGGCCCGCTCAGGCAGCTCTCAGCTCCGCACTCGGCACCGAGGTGTCAAATAGCTGACTACCGCCAGTAGCCACAACCCTAGCAGACGGATCCCGAATAACGAAACTCGCGCCTCCCCTAGTACCACCATCCAGGACTGACCCATCAAAGTTGATCTTGAAGAAGCTCGGGGGTGGGGCTCCCAGGTGAAAAACAGCCGTGCGGGATGCTGCCGAAGCAGAGTGGGAGCTCCAGATGTCCCGAGCTATCAAAGGTCTCTCTAGCGGGGATGATGTTCACACAGCTCTGTCGCCTGACAGCGCGGGCACTCTCGACCACAAATCTTGGCGACATATATCGTTTGCCAAATGTACGAGCGTTCCTAGCCAACCAGATCTGGTAGCGGTACAGCTCGCTCGAACCCACCACCTGATAAAGTGTCGGGACTCGGAGCCCTAAGGCATAGACCTGTAAGAACTGGTCCCTACAGCTCCAAACCAACTGTGGACCCCTGCCAAGGCGCCAAGTATCCCTCGCCCATGTGCACCAAAATAGGACATGGTCCACCGTCTCGACCGCACCGCACATCCCACACTCCAATGGGATCCTCACTCCTCGTCCTCCAAGTACAGCTCTCGTAGGAAGCCAGTCCAGACCACCTTCCAGAGGAACAACGCGACCCTCGGGAGGAGGCCCAATCGCCAAATCCAGGCACAATCAAGACCAGGCTCCATACTCCCGCCTAAGAATGCGGGAAAGATCGCCCATCCGGACTCTAGGGACTGGTCGAGGAACTCCACACTCGTACATCTGGCCCACCACTTCCGAGGTAGGGAGACGAGAACGGACCCTCCTCCGCCAGGGTGCTCCCCGAAGAAGCGGGCCAATCGAATCTCATCCCAGTCGGTCTCCCCAAGGGACATGAGATCACAGACATGTAGACCCTCCCCAGGCCTCGACACTAACTATAGTTGGCCAAAGGCGCAGGGAAAGGCCATCAACCCATGGATCCCCGGTCATATCGATGCTGTGCCCGTCGCCTATCAACCATCGGGTATGATCCGACACCATGGGCACATACCTCGCTATCTCACGCCATAGAAAGGAACTACTCCGCCCTCCTCGAGCCCAGCCATCCGGGCCTACCCTCCCATAGCGGGCAGTCATGATCCGGCTCCCAAAACCCCTGCGGCTCCAGGATGAAGCGGAAAGCATGCCGGGCGAGGAGCAGCTCTCGTCTCTTTAGGAAGAGATAACACCCCTAAACCACCTTCCCTGAGAGGGAGGCAGATACTCTCCCATGCCAACCAGGTGTACCCCACGGCCCCCGCCAAGCGAGCCCCATAAGAAACCCCGAAGAAGTCGCTCGATCTTCAGTAGGACTGATCTTGGCACCACCATGTTTGCCATGAGATAAATGGGCATGGAACCCAGTACAGATCTAATCAGCGTTACTCTACCCATCATAGATAGGGACGCTGCCTTCCAACCCTCTAGCCTACTTTGGACCCGTTGCACCATCCCGGTGCAACTCGGATACACGCAGCCTCCTACCTGGTGATTGGAAAACCCAGATAGGTTCCAGGTCCCGTCCTGCTCGGGCATCTCCAGAATCCTCCGAATCTCCCGTCGAATCCTGGGTGGCCGTACTCGGGCTAAAGGAGATGGCGGATTTCTGAGCATTCACTCTCTGACCAGATGCATGGCAAGTATGTTGCCCAAGGTGACAAGCCAAGAGGGGGGGGGGTGAATTGGTTTCTTTTTAAATTTTAAACTATCTTACTCAAGTCAAATGGATGCGTTAGTAAACTAAAGCAAATCACAACACAAACAACACAAAGTATAGTGGTTCAGTGCTCTCCTTAGCACCTACGTCCACGTCCCCAAGCGACCCCTTGGGAATTCACTATAATCTCGCAGATTACAGTTGGAGTTGTTTTCCGGGCTCACAATCCAAAATCCTTTGTTTGGTTTTTACGGGCTCACCAACGAACCTTTACACTTGGTTTTTCGGGTTCACCAAAAACCTTTGTTGGTTTTACGAGCTCACCAACGAACCTTTACAATTGGTTTTCCGGGTTCACCAATCAACTACTTCCGTTGGTTTTTCTAGGCTCACCAACCAACCTTTACAAAGTTTGTTTAACAAATAAAGAAGGAAGATTTAAACTCCTAAATGGAGCAAATGAAAACAATATAAACTATAAAGAAGAGTATAGAAAATATTTATCACTTTGAAGTGGCTTCTCTCTTCTTTGTCAAGAATGCTTCACTCTACAAGGGAGGATGGAGCTCTTGATGACTCTTTTGAATCTGCTCAACCCCTTTCTTTGATTCTTGAATGAAGCACTTGGATGAAGAAGATTAGGGCACTTTTTGTTTTCTTGTGTACTCTTTGATATTGCTTTCAAAAAGATTGTTCTATCTGATGAATAGTGCCACTTTAAATAGTCTCCTACATCCATTGGAACATAGCGGCCCCAATGGTTAGAATTCAAAAACTAGCCGTTACTGACTTTGGGAAGGACAAAAAGTACATCTGCAGAACTAGCCGTTATGCTTCAGGCCCGTGTTTGGGTCGGCTCAACCTGTCCTTTGGGTCGACCCAAACTTTCACTTGGGTTGACTCAAACATTCCTTGGGTCGACTCTCTCAGAAAATACAGAAACTTGAAATTCAGCCTTTCTTTTCCTTGGGTCGACCCAACCATGTCTTTGGGTCGACTTAAAGTTCACTTGGGTCGACTCAACTTCTTCTTGGGGTCGACCCTCTCAGTAATTCCAGAGAACCATTTTTCTGTCTTCTTTTCTGTCTTGCCTTTGGGTCGACCCTCTCAGGGTTTGGGTCGACTCAAGCTTGGGTCGACTCAACTACTTCTTGGGTCGACCCTCTCAGTGAATCCAGAGAACCATTGTTCTGTCTTGTTTTGAGGATCTTGATGTTTGGGTCGACTCATGCTTTCCTTGGGTCGACCCAACTCACTGTTCATCTGTGCCATTTTTGCAGAAGTGTGCCAAATGATTTCTTGATGTGCGGGGTCGACCCAATCATCCTTTGGGTCGACTCAATCCACACTTTGCTGCATCTCAAGGTTAGATTCATTCAATAAACAATGAAATGTATCTATATCAATTTATACAAATATCCTGAGAGTAATAGTCTTATAAATGAAGTATCAATTTAACTTATAACATACTCTAGATAATTGCTTGTTAATCATCAAAATAACACTATCATCCTCAATCTCCCCCTTTTTGATGATTACAAAATAAAGAGTATGAGCCTATTGATACTTGTCTTTAAGATCAGTTTTTAAAAGGGCTTAACTTGCTGAATTTCAGCTTTTCATATATAAGAGTGAAATCTCCCCCTATTTCATTTAAATGTTGCCAATTTGATTTTTTGAATTGCTCCCCTTTCATTTATAATTCATTAACGATGAAACTTCAAAAATTTGAGATAAAATATGAGTTTCAGGTTATGTATCGGGGTGCGAGAGGTGCGTGCCCAAATTCTGAAATTATATGTGCCAAATTCTGAAAATTTGATAGAAATTTTTGATTTGATGATTTTCATTGTTACAAATTGCTCCCCCTTGGATGTATAAGCTTTCTTATATGATTTTCAATTTGTTTGCCCAATTATTTCTCTTTTCTTGCATAAGTTCTTATTTCTCTTTCTTTACATAACTTCTTATTTCTTTTTCTTACTTCTCCTTTCTTTAACTTTCTTTACTTTTGCTCTTATTTAATCTTTCTTTACTTACTCTAAAGATATCTTTAGTTCTCCCCTTTTGTTACTTTATTTACTCTAAACAATATCTTTACTTCTCTCCTAAGATCTTTACTTCTTCTAAAATAAATACTCTTTCTTTACTTCTCCCCCTTTTTGTTATCATCAAAAAAGATACATGGAAAAGATGCAATAAATACAAACTTCAAATTTCATTGATCAAAATGGGAACATTTTCATACATTCATGCCAAAAACAAAAACAGATACAATGTTCCTGAATCAAAGTTTAAAGATACATGATAAAAGAAAATACATACGAGAACTAGATATCTAGCCTAGGCTCTAAACATAGATGCTAAGATTAGCCTAGGGAGACTCTAATGGCTGGGATCTAGTCCTCATCCTCCTAGTGTACGTGGCGAGGGAGGTCGAGCCTGGTGAGACTGTGTCTGGCGTGGAGCACGACGAGCTGGGATGACTCTGTGCCGAAATCTCTGACTCAGCAGCCTGTGGCACAGATGGTCCATGGGTCTCTTTCTCTCTCCGGAGTGCTCCTATCTGCTGCCTCAGATCACTGATCTCAGCAGACATGATGTCCAATCGGGCGTCCAATCGGCTCGTCAGCCCGTCAGTGATAGTCCTCGCCTGAGCTGACATTGAGCTCAGTCATCCTGCTCCGAACTCATCCGTATCTCTCGGAGGAACGGATGATGATGGTCCAGCCTCTGAAGGTGCAGTAGGATGATCCATATGCTCCTCATCCTCATCCTCTGGTGCATCTCCCTCTGGTGCCTCACCCTGAATGCCTGCTCCAGTGTGAATTCCACTGCCCGTTTACTTTCTCATATCCCATGCGTATTAGTGTCCGTGCAGTGTATGTGTCAGTATGATGCAGACTCTTGGATGCCTCCTCCTAAAGAGCTAAACCGTGCTATCGAAAAATCAAGGTGAGTATCATACCATAAGGTAGTGATACCCTGGAGTTGCACATCACCTTCCTCATCTGTCTCAGTATCATGGCCGGGAAGATTTAGGGGAATCCCCTGAATCATACACTCCATCACTGCTAGATCTCGCTCTGTGATGAGATCGAAATCTCCCGGTCTTTGGAAATAAGATTCTATTTATTATACTGAGCAGTAATTCTCATTTCAGCAGTAAGAGAACTAGCTATTACCTTCGTGGAAAAAGTCGAAGTTCTCATTTCCATGATCAACTGTAGAGCTCTCATTTTGTTTTCAGGCTTTTCCGAAGTGGCTCCCATGCAGGGTAGATGAAGTAGCTCACTCAAGCTCTCCTCGGAAACTCGAACTCGAACCCCTCGAAACTTCCGAAATAAGCCCTCCCATACCAGTTTGAGGAAGGCATAGAACTCCTGAACCAATCCGGGGTAAATCATCACGTCTAGGGGAGCAAAAGATACTCCCAACCTTGCCTTTGGAATCCATTCTCTCAACCGAAACCCTTCTTGATCAAAGAACTCGGAATGGATCCTTCTCCCCGTTGTAACCGGTCTCCCTGCAAATCTTGCAAGTATCACTGAGGGGAAGGAGGAGGAGGGGCCTCCGCACGTGCCTCACGGTCGTGGAGACACGGTTAGATGGCTCCGTAGGTTGCCTTTCCTCCCGTTGGATCCGTGTGACTCTTCCGGATCTCTTGGCTACGGCTCTTTGGGGTCCCATTTCTCTAAGATCTCAAGGTAATCTACTGTTTGGAGGAGTTGGAGGAGTTTGGAGAGTGGGGATTAGAGTATTCAGAAGAGGACAAGGGCAAACAGTGCCCCTAACAATGCTCTCGGGTCCCCCTTTTAACAGTGGGGTCCCGACGTTGGGTCGACTCAAGATTTTTCTTGGGTCGACTCAACGTATGGGTCGACCCTATTCAGGGTTGGGTCGACCCAAGTGCAGAATTTTTTCTTTTCTCTTCCTTTTTGCTTCTAAGAATTTTCTTGCTTCCAATCCTTATAAACTCTTTATGGGACAATGATACATGGAGTAAGGAATTCTCTAGATAACAAATTTGACTCATGTTTCATGGGATTTTAGAAATTGGAAGAATGTATCATGAGACTTACTAGCTCCCTTTTATATTTCTTCAATAAAAAGATTACATATGCCTAATTCCCTCCTTAGCATACAGAATCTATCTTCACTCAATGGTTTCGTAAATATGTCGGCTAATTGTTTTTCAGTGCATAATATGCTCAATACATATATTTCCATTTTGCACATGATCCCTAATAAATGGTACCTTTATTTCTATGTGTTTGGCTTAGAGTGCTTGAACTGGATTTTTAGTAAGATTGATGCACTAGTATTATCACACTTAATAGGAATATTATCTAGTTTTAACTCCATAGTCCTCTAGTTGTTTGCTTAAGCCATAATACTGAGCACAAACAACTACCAGCAGCTATATATTCAGCTTCAGCTATGGACAGTGCCACTGAATTCTGCTTTTGCTAAACCATGATACTAGTATTTCCTAAGAATTGGACATGTGCCACTTGTGCTCTTCCTATCTAATTTGCATCCGGCAAAATCAGCATCTGAATACGCAAGCAAATTTAGACAGGAGTCCTTGAGTACCATAGCCCTATATTGGTAGTCCTCTTAAATATCTAAGGTTCTCTTAACAGCACTTAAATGTGACTCCTTTAGGACGATTGGTATCTAGCACATATTCCTACACTAAATACGATGTCGGGTTACTAGCAGTAAGATAGAGCAAAGGATCCAATTATCCTCTATAGGAGCTTGATATCAATACTCTTCCCTTTTTCATCCTTGTCTAGCTTGCTAGTGGGATTCATTGGAGTGCTACTCCCTTATGATTTTCATTCCCAAACTTCTTTAGTATTTCCTTTGTATACTTAGTTGATGAATGAAATGCCTTCTTTAGTTTGTTTGATTTGTAATCCTAGAAAGAAGCTCAGTTCTCCCATTAAACTCATTTCAAATTCTCCATGCATTAAATCAGCAAATTCTTTGCAAAGAAGTATCATTTGTGGCACCAAAGATTATGTCATCTACATATATTTTGTACCACTAATAGATTTTGTCCTTTTTTTTGAGAAATAGAGTTTTATCTACATTTCCTCTACTAAAGTCATTATTAAGCAGAAATTTGCTTAATCGATCATACCAAGCCCTAGGTGCTTGCTTTAATCCATATAATGCCTTATGTGGTTTAAAGACATGATTTGGCAATTCATGATTCTCAAAACCTGGAGGTTATTCTACATATACTTCCTCCTCAATAAAACCATTTAAGAATGCACTCTTCACATCCATTTGATATAATTTGAAATCCATGAAACATGCAAATGCTAGAAGTAATCTAATAGCCTCTAATCTAGCTACAGGAGCAAATGTCTCATCAAATCTATTCTTTCTTCTTGATTGTATCCCTTAGCTACAAATCTAGCCTTATTTCTTATAACTAATCCATTTTCATCTAATTTATTTCTAAATATCCATTTTGTTCCAATTACTGAATTATGCTTTGGTCTTTCAGTTAATGTCCATACATTACTTCTTTTGAATTGATTTAATTCTTCTTGCATGGCATTTATCCAGTTAGTATCTTTTTCAGCTTCTTCATAAGTCTTAGGTTCTAATTGTGAAACGAAAGCAAGATAATCATTTAAATTCCTAAGAGATGATCGAGTTCTTACCCCTTGAGATGGATCACCAATGATTAAGTCTTTAGGATGTCCATATGCATACCTCCATTCCTTTGGCAAGTTTTGGGATTGTGGTGGCACGCTATCATCTCCCTTATCTTGATTTGGCACGTCATCAATATTCAACTTTTCAAAATCGATAATTCCTGTATCATCATCAACAATATTTTCTTTCCTAGCAGACTCACTATCAGACTCATCAAATATAATATTGACTGACTCTTCCACTACTAAGGTTCTTTTATTGAATACTCTGTATGCCCTGCTAGATGTGGAGTATCCTAAGAAGATACCTTCATCTGACTTGGCATCAAATTTA
This sequence comes from Phoenix dactylifera, assembly GCF_009389715.1. Taxonomy (NCBI): domain Eukaryota; kingdom Viridiplantae; phylum Streptophyta; class Magnoliopsida; order Arecales; family Arecaceae; genus Phoenix; species Phoenix dactylifera. The sequence goes on from NW_024069574.1 coordinate 22,044, forward strand.
CTTAGATCCTCCTTGCCATTGTTTAAGATGAAACATCTACATCCAAAAACTTTAAGATATTTAGCAGTTGGTTTCTTATTCTTCCAGAGTTCATAAGGAGTTTTCTTGGTTATAGGTCGTATTAAAACTCGATTTAGAATATGGCAAGCAATGTTTATAGCTTCAGCCCAGAAGTACTTTGGAAGATTTGACTCACACAACATTGTGCGTGCCATTTCTGCCAATGTCCTATTTTTCCTTTCAACAATCCCATTTTGTTGAGGCGTTCTAGGTGCTGAAAATTGATGTGATATTCCATTTTTAGTGCAAAATTCTTCAAAGTGTTGATTTTCAAATTCCGTACCATGATCACTTCGAATTGCTACTAAGGTGAGTTTCTTTTCATTTATGATATTATTATATAGTTTCAAAAATTCTGAAAATGCTTCATTCTTATGTGCCAAAAATGAAACCCATGTATACCTTGAAAAATCATCAACAATAACTAGTCCATGCTTCTTCCCTCCTAGACTTGTAGTTCTAGTAGGTCCAAATAAATCCATGTGTATGAGTTCAAATGGTCTAGTTGTTGATACTACATTCTTCGATTTGAAAGATGATTTAGTTTGTTTTCCCAATGAACATGGTCCACATATTTTATCCTTTTCAAAGATCAATTTTGGCACATCTTTTATTAATTCCTTCTTAACTAGTTTTGATATTAATTCCATACTAGCATGTCCTAATCTTCGATGCCAAAGCCAACTAGTTTCATTTTTCTTTTCTTCATTAGTAATTAAGCATAAACCATTTTTCCTGCCTAACTCATGAAGATCTACTAAGTAAATATTTCTTTGCCTTTGTCCTACAAGTACAATGCTATTATCTTTAGGATTAGTGATTATGCATACAGATGCTTCAAATGTAACTTTAAACCCTTTATCACAAAATTGACTTATACTAAGAAGGTTATGTTTCAAACCCTTAACTAATAAGACATTTTCTATAAAAATAGATGGAGCAATGAAAATTTTATCCTTTCCAATGATATGCCCTTTACCATTGTCTCCATAGGTTACTACTCCACCTTTCTTTGATTCCAAGGTGACAAATTGATCTACGTCACCGGTCATGTGTTTTGAACAACCGCTATCTAGATACCATCGTTTTTCCACTTTATCAGCTGTAAGACAGACCTGCAATCAAGATCAAGAAGAAACTTTAGGTACCCAAACTAAGTTGGGTCCTTTAGGGTTAGTACTCCATGTTCCTTTTGGAACCCAAACTTTCTTGAAGTTAATCTTTTGATTATAACTTGATTTGTTTTGACTGGACTTTCTAAAGTTACATTCATATGCTCTATGTTCTAACTTATTGCAGCAATAACAAGTAATATTTCACTTTTAGCTTTTACAAAAATGTTCTTTAAGAATTTTTGTTTCCTATTTGTTCTATATCCTAAACCAGCCTTATCATATACAGCTTTTTGGGCTATCAAGAATCATATTTAATTTGGTAGAACTAAGTGTAAATTTATCTACCAAGGATTTATATTTTTCAGCATCTTCTTTTAGCTTGATATTTTCAGCAATTAGATCCTTGGTTTCATTTGTAAGTTTCCTACTCAAGGTTTCACAGGTATGAGACAGTTTTAACTTGTCCTTAATAAGAGATTGATTTTCTTCTTTTAGAACTTTATTTCTATTAATTAGTTTCTTATGTTCTTCCATGAGTTCTAAGAACGCATCATGTAATTCATCAACAGTAAAATCACAGTCAAGTTCAGTATCTACCTCATCGTCATTGGCCATATGACACATTTGGGCCGTCTCTTGATGATCTTCCTCCTCCGAACTTGATCCTCACTTTCACTCCATTCAGCCATGAAATTCTTCTTTTTCAACTTTCTTGCCATCCACTTCAAATCTGGGCAATCTATCTTATAATGCCCGGGTTTGTTACACTCATAGCAAATGGAAGTTTCTTTTTTTTTTTCTTTGTCCTTACCCTTTTCTTTGCTTGAGTTACCTTTAAGGAAGGGTTTCTTTTTATGGAACCTATTCTTACCTCTCATAAATTTTCTGAATTTTCTCCCAAGCACAGCCATCCCTTCTTCATCGATTTCTTCATCATCATCTGAATCTTCTGATTCAGTTAGTTGTTTAGGGGTGGTAGTCTTTAGGGCAATGGGCTTTCTTCTCTTGACCTCATCTTCTGAATTTTGCCTCATTGTCAACTCATGGGTCATGAGTGATCCTAGAAGCTCCTCTAACTGCAGTGTGTTGAGGGTCCTTTGCTTCTTGAATAGCGATTACCTTGGCCTCCCAATTCCTTGGTAGAGACCTGAGAATTTTTCGCACCAAATCAGAGTTAGAGTAAGACTTTCCTAAACTCTTAAGCCCATTTATAATATCAGTAAAACGAGTAAACATATCAGTTATGGACTCAGTAGATTCCATTTTAAACAATTCATACTTGTGTACTAATATGTTTATCTTTGACTCCTTAACTTGATTGGTCCCTTCATGTGTGACCTCAAGTCTGTCCCAAATTTCTTGGCAGTAGTACAAGTAGATATTCTATTAAATTCATTTACATCTAATGAGCAGTAAAGTATATTTATAGCTTTTGCATTTAACTGTGCTAATCTTCTATCACTTTTATTCCAATCCATTTCTGGTTTGGGTATGATAGTGCCCTCTATGTTAAGTGTGGGTGTGTGAGGTCCTCTAGTGATGATTTGCCATAGTTCATAGTCTGAAGCTTGAATGAATATCCTCATTCTAGCTTTCCAATATGTGTAGTTTTGTGCCATTAAATAGAGGTGGTCTATTTGTGGATTGCCCCTCACTCATAGAACATCCCACTTGGGTTGTCATGATCTTTAACTCTTGATTGTGAGATCAATGAGTACTATTAGAGCACCTCGCTCTGATACCACTTGTTGCCCAAGGTGACAAGCCAAGAGGGGAGGGGGGGTGACATTGGTTTCTTTTTAAATTTAAACTATCTTACTCAAGTCAAATGGATGGTTAGTAAGCTAAAGCAAATCACAACACAAACAACACAAAGTATAGTGGTTCGGTGCTCTCCTTAGCACCTACGTCCACTCCCCAAGCGACCCCTTGGAAATTCACTATAATCTCGCGAATTACAGTTGGATTGTTTTCCGGGCTCACAATCCAAAACCTTTGTTGGTTTTACGGGCTCACCAACGAACCTTTATACTTTGGTTTTCTGGGTTCACCAAAAACCTTTGTTGGTTTTACGGGCTCACCAACGAACCTTTACAATTGGTTTTCCGGGTTCACCAATCAACCTACTCCGTTGGTTTTTCCGGGATCACCCAACCAACCTTTACAAGTTGTTTAACAAATAAAAGAAGGAAGATTTAAACTCCTAAATGAGCAAATGAAACAATATAAACTACAAAGAAGAGTATAGAAAATATTTATCGCTTTGAAGTGGCTTCTCTCTTCTTTGTCAAGAATGCTTCACTCTACAAGGGAGGATGGAGCTCTTGATGACTCTTTGAATCTGCTCAACCCCTTTCTTTGATTCTTGAATGAAGCACTTGGATGAAGAAGATTAGGGCACTTTTGTTTTCTTGTGTACTCTTTGATATTGCTTTCAAAAAGTTGTTCTATCTGATGAATAGTGCCACTTTAAATAGTCTCCTACATCCATTGAACAAGCCCCAATGGTTAGAATTCAAAAACTAGCCGTTACTGACTTTGGGAAGGACAAAAAGTACATCTGCAGAACTAGCCGTTATGCTTCAGCCCGTGTTTGGGTCGGCTCAACCAGTCCTTGGGTCGACCCAACTTTCACTTGGGTCGACTCAAACATTCCTTGGGTCGATTCTCTCAGAAAACACAGAAACTTGAAATTCAGCCTTCCTTCCCTTGGGTCGACCCAACCATTCTTTGGGTCGACTCAAAGTTCACTTGGGTCGACTCAACTTCTTCTTGGGTCGACCCTCTCAGTAATTACAGAGAACCATTTTCTGTCTTCTTTTCTGTCTTGCCTTTGGGTCGACCCTCTCAGGGTTTGGGTCGACTCAAGCTTGGGTCGACTCAACTACTTCTTGGTCGACCCTCTCAGTGAATCCAGAGAACCATTGTTCTGTCTTGTTTTGAGGATCTTGATGTTTGGGTCGACTCATGCTTTCCTTAGGTCGACCCAACTCACTGTTCATCTGTGCCATTTTTGCAGAAGTGTGCCAAATGATTTCTTGATGTGCCGGGGTCGACCCAATCATCCTTTGGGGTCGACTCAATCCACACTTTGCTGCATCTCAAGGTTAGATTCATTCAAATAAACAATGAAATGTATCTATATCAATTTATACAAATATCCTGAGAGTAATAGTCTTATAAATGAAGTATCAATTTAACTTATAACATACTCTAGATAATTGCTTGTTAATCATCAAAATAACACTATATCCTCACAGTAGGTGGCCAAAACTTGCCTGATAGCCTGAGCATCTGCTATGCAAGCACGCGTCAGGAGGAGGCAGTCATCGGCAAAGAGTAAATGTGATATCGGCTGGGCCCCTGAAGCGGGGGCGTAAGCCTCCAGCTCTCTGGGCAGTGCACGCAGCCCGCAATGATCGAGACAGGACATTAGAACAAATGATGAACAGGTACGGGGATAACGGGCAACCCTGCCGAAGCCCCATAGTAGATCTAAAGAAAGGGGACGGTGAGCCGTTGACCAAGATAGAAAATCTCGGACCCCGGACACACCCATAACCCAACAATCCAGGTATCATGGAAACCCAGACTCACCAAGGCTAGCCTAAGAAAACTCCACCTGATTCTATCGTAAGCTCGCTCCATATCCAGCTTGATAGCCATCAGGCTTCGTCGCTTCGAGGCCCGTCGAAGATCCCACATCATCTCTTGGGCCACCATAACGTTATCGGAAATACTCCTACCTCCCACAAAAGCACCTTGCTCTTGACAGATAATGCCAGAGAGAAAGGGCTTCATGCGATCCATCAGGATTCTTGCCACAACTTTGTATAAATTAGTGCACAAACTGATCCGTCTAAAGTGACTTGGCTCGGACGCGTCCTGGCGCTTTTGGTATCAGCGTGATAAATGTGGCCTTCCAGTCGTCAGGCATCCCTGCCCGACTGAAGAAACACAAGACTGCTTCCACCACTACAATCCGGACAATGCCCAGTATCTCCGAAAAAAGAATGGAGGGAAGCCATCTGGACTCGGGGCCCTATCCTCCCCAGAGCCCAGATCGCCGCTCGCACCTCCCCCTCCGTCACTGGTCGAACCAACAGAGCATTCTCAGCTGCACCGATTTGGGAATCAGCTCTCGGGAGCTGACCAACGCAACGGGCCCCACTATCCTCCGTCCAGCGAGAACGAAAGAAGTCGAGTAGGATATGGCTGATCGTCGAATCATCCTCAATCCTGTGGCCCTGCTCATGCCCGCAAGGAACAAAATCATATTCCTCTGCCTTCTGATAACCGTGGATCGGTGAAAGAAACTAGTGTTCCGGTCTGCCCTGATCCACTGAATTCTAGGATTTTTGTCTTCAGAATATTTTATGTTGCCTGCATCAGGGAGTGCAACCCACCTGATCTTCTCATCTTGGGAGGTCAACAATCGCGGCCTCTACTTCCTCCAGCTTTCTGAAAATGTCGCCCACTATCTCATGGTTCCAACGACGTAGCCGTCCTTAGTCAACTCCAATTTGCCGTGAAATCCTCTGCATGGCATCACCTGCGACCGGCAAACCCCAAGCTCCCCGGACAATGTCCCATTAACTAGTCAGGAGTAAGTCAATTTGAGTTCTTTCATTAAAAGTCCTTTTAGTGAGTTGTAAGATAATTTTTACTTTGGAATTTCACAACACACATGGGCCTATACTTCTAAGGGTTAGGTTCAACAATATTTGTTAAGTCTGGTAGCAACCTTGAGTCCTGAATGGAATTTCATAACCTATCTAATTCACTATATCCCAGTATTTTATTTATATATAAAAAAAGAGGGTTGAATTTAGTCAGGTACATCAAAAAGGCTACCTATTGTCAAAGGTCAGTGGGCTTGTATGATGAACCCGAGCATAGGTCCGTAGGGGAGTCTTGATGCCCAACACCTTATGCCATCTGGTGTGGGAGTTGTTGACTGGAATGCTCACTACACGGGAGGAATCATTACAAGAGTAGAAAGTGCATAATTTTTTTATAATACAAAATAAATAAACAAAATAAAAAAATAATATATAAAAAAAGAGGAAGAAAGAAAAATAATATTGACCTTGAAAAAGACGATAGTGTGAAAGCCATCATTGTAAAAATTCCGAGTAAACTGGAATATTACAGATAAGCCCATGAGGTATTAAAGTAAACATCCACAACTCTCGAAATCCTGCAAGATAGGATGATTTTGAATCAGCGAATAGGTCTTATCTGACCAATTCTTGGAAACTACTAGCTTTAGCAGTATTTTGGAGATCTAAAGTCTTAGCTTGTGTATGGTCCAGATATCATCGAGCACCCAAGTATAAATTAGCCTTACAACTCCCTAACAGAAACTTTAATGACTTCAACTCAAGTTGCATACTGACTTAGGATTTGGGCTGACTTAGAAATTAAAACTTTGTGTGCTTTTGAAATTCTTGGCATTAATGCATTTGAAATTAGATTTTATAAAATAAATAAAATAAATTCTTTCGACAGCAGTTGTGGGTATCTGAGCCGGAAACCCTCACGAGACAAAACTCGTCCACTAGGGCCACCTAGGGTTTAAAGCCTTATTGCATACGGAAAATGCAATCGCGGATTCTGCGAAAGTGAGTTAGTTTTTTTTTATTTTGCTCGAGGATAGCAAAATGTAGGTTTGGGGGTGTGATAAGTGCTAAATAATACATACAATTATCCTCTTTTTCATAGCACTATTTATTATTTAATACACATATTTTATAAATTTAACTAAAAAATGTGTTTACCTTCATCATTGCATTTTTAATAAATTATTAAAGGTAATTCGAGTTTTACCTTATTTATTTACTGATTGAGTCTAATGTGTGCAGGTTCCAATCAAACTCTACCATGATTCCGTTCACGGATTAGTCCCATCAGGCTCCAAGTTCGCCCACGTGTGGATTAGTCTCTTGTCCATGTTCCAATTTCCTTTCCCCATCGTCACACTCCGTGGATCAATCCTCAGCTTGTATGCATGTCGTTCGAAGTCCACGAATAGAATTGGGTCACTCAAAATAAAGCTCGTTCCCAACATCTTCCCACACCCAAACATAACCCCTGTTTCGCATCCAAGCACCGTACGTGTCTTCCATCCAAAGACTTCCACAAAATCCAGCGGGATCTCATCTTTCGGAACAGCATCCCCATCTTCATCAGAGCCGGATGAGCACTCGAGCGTATTCTTACATCGCCGATCATCTGCCCACGGGATAAACTCTAAAAACCCCAGCACATCCAACTTCTTCCCTTCCGATCTTCATTTTCCAAAAACCTCCACGGATCACGTCCACAAATAGAATCTCCGCCGTTTTAAAAATCCATCCTCTTCATTCCGTTCATCAATCCACTTCACCCGAACCAGCCCCAGCATTCAGGATTGATCCAGCCAACCGAAAATCAAACTCAAAAGGTCATTCGTATCTGATTCGCTTCCTCATCTAATGAATCAACTCCCCTGGTTCCGGGATCAACCTCATCCGCAAAGCCATTCCGCGATTCTACCGGGCATCCGTTCCCCGTTATCGTCCATGATCCACTCATCTCCCAGCTCATCATTTTCTTCTCCGAATCCCCTGCATCCTCATCCCGTTCGCAAATCAAGCCAACCTTCTGCCGGATTAATCCCAACATTTCTTCCTCATATCCCATTCGGATTTAACTCTAGAATGGATCACATCCTTATCCCATGGCCAGTCGTTCCCAAGCTTCCAAGCAAGCTTCATCTAAACTGCCAGCCGAATCCAAGGCTTATCCCCTGTTTCCAGTGTTCATTCCCAACCAAGCCCAAAGCATCCGGCGGATCAGCAGGCAACGGCTCATCTCATTTTTCTCAGCCTTTATCCCGTTAGTAATCGTCCTTATCCCATTCCCAGCCGCGTGCGGATTAGACCCATGCATTGATCTAGCTTCCCCAACCTCAAAACAGAGCAACCCATCTTCCCTACAAACTAGAAGTTCGTCCGCGATTCAAGGGCCCTTCCGGATCAGCTCCCAGCCGTCCCAGATCCCGTTCAGAATCCAAAATCCCACGTCTCCATATTCATCCTCATCCTTCCCGAATCATTGATCGAGCTTCATCTCCCAGCTTCAGCTCTTTCAAACGACCGAGATCAACTCATGCCTTATCCACCCATTCGGAGCAGCTACAAGCAAGAGAGAGAGATGGGCTGCCTATATAAGGGAGGACTTCTGATCAGAGTGGGCATTCCCCTCTTTCCCCACCGGGGGGGGCATTCCCTCTTCCCCACCGGGGACTGATCCCCATCAAGATTTTCTCAGAGGCGGAATCCCACAAGCTCCCACGGGAAGAAGAAAAAAATAAAAAGGAGAGAGAAGAGTTTGGGTCTTTTGGGAATGCCTTCTCAAAAGAAAGAAAAAAATGAAAGACTGAGGCAGAGGAAGCCGATCGTGATGGAAGCCTGTTGCTGTGCTGCTGGCTGCCATCCACCACTGCATGGAAGGTTGATCTCCTCTCTAAGGCTGGATGGCAGCTCCTAACAAAAGAAGACGGATTTTATATTTTATTTTATATTCTTGGAGTTGTATGGACTTATTGTTTTTAATGAATATCTTCTTTTGAATCATATTTAATTTCTGGTGATTTTAAGTATGATGTTCGTACAACTGTTCTTCATGATCGTTGAAGTAAAAATAAGAATAGTCCATGCTTAGGGAAGATGCGATGTGCTGCCACCTTAAATTAGGGTAGACATTTCATGCCAACTGAAGATGGATTATGCCCTAATTATTTTTGTGAGAATTTTATTCGAATGCTATTAGGGCTTGTAGCTAATTTGCATAATAATCCAAGAATAAATTAAAAATATAATTAATCCTTATTCCGATGTTAGTGTGAATTCCTTACCCTAGGTTCTCCTAAACTGAATCCCTTTATTGCATTTTCTTTTATTAAATTGCTTAGTTTAGTTTTTCTTCACAAATTCATCCTTTTAAATATTTTTATTTTAAGAAAACAACTATACCCCAATCCTGTAGATCGATACCCGTAACACTATCCTACTAGATACGTGCTATTGCGTGGGTCTTTAAAGTTGACTATCAGGGCCCGCCCGACCCGGCCCAGGGAGCGGCCCCACTTCCATTTGCAGCCCAGATTTCTGGGCCGCTTCTTGGGCTTAACTTCGGCCTGCGCCGCCGCACCCAATACTCGGGCCTGATCCGACGAGCCCGCCCGAGACCGACAGCCCGATCTCATCCGCCGTGGGGCACCGAGTCGACGCGTCCCACGAGCAGGTCGCCGACCGTGTCGACTCGGAAGCCCTCTCTCGCCCGTCGAAGGCCAAGACCGCCACCGACCGGCGAGGAGTGGTGGCGGGCCACCTTGGTGGGCTTTTGCCAACCCTCAAGGTCCGGTGGGGACACCGAGGGCTGGGCGAAGCAACTGGCGGAGTAGGCCGAGATGGGGGCAACCCGGCGGAGGGCTCGGTCGCCTTCCCCAACTCCGGCGACCCTTTCTCCCGCGGCTGCCGGGCATGGGAGGTCACTAACCACGGGCCATAAATCGGGCCGGAGACCTCCTCCTCGAGTGAACTCACTCTGGTCGGAGCCGAAGCCCCAGACCGGCACACTGGCCCGAGATGCCCGATTCTTCCACACCGAACGCAGAGATCTGGGATGCTTTCGAAGACGAAAGACTGTCAGATAGCCTTCGTCCTCCCGAGTATTCGTATCCCTGGGAGGAGAGGTTCGGATGCGTCGATAGCCACCTTAACACGAGCGAAGCCCATGGCTCGTCGCCCCTTGGTGACACCGTCCACCGCCATTGGCCTTCCTGCCTTGGCCGCGATGTCCAGAATGGTCAAAGTCGACCAATATTTCGGGGGGAGCCCAGGTAGCCGAAGCCAGACCACTACGGTCTTGACCGGAGTCTCCCCTAGTAGGAAGTCCGGCGCCCACGGTTCCAAGGCTTAGCAGTTGCCCTGCCACCACCCAGGGCCCCTCCAACAGGGCACGATCCCCAGACCTCCGGCAACCGGAACCGCAGCACGAAGTGGTCTTCGGCGAGGGTGACCGCCACACCTCCCCTATTTCTTCAGACAGAGCAGGCCACATCCTTGGCCACCCACTTGACCGCGGCACTCGCCGACCGAGGCTCCGACCGACCAGTGCTACTCCCTCCCACTCCCGGCTGGCAGCCTCGATGAGCTCCTCCGGGAGCTCGAAGACCCGACGGAAAGTGATGGCTCAACCGAGGCCACCTCCGCCCTCCATCAGCCGATGGGGTGACCCAGGGCCCAGGCCGCGTCCAGCCACCCGTCGGTCCCCTTTCCTGCCCTTTACCCTTAGACGTACCTGTTCCTTAAGCTATTACCTCCACCCACGACCTCGTCGAACGACGCCGCAGTCTGCTTCGTCTCGAGGCTGCTTCCGCCGCCGTCGCCCCCGACGTCGGCTCTCCGACCGAGCCCGTCGACCCCACCATCGGCATCTTCCCCTTCGTCGGATCTATTGGGTTCCCTGCAAAAAGAAGAAACCAGCGATCCCTTGTGCACAGGGTGTTAGACAGAACCTGGATTCACGGGAGCACCCGGAGACAGCAGAGCTCCCCTTCCGCCGAGCACCGCCGGCGAAGGAGACCGTTAGCACGAGCAAGCCTTTCTCTCTCCTCAGAGTTTCTCACTCTAAAGAGCCGTTGACAATAGTTTCTCCAGGGTTTTTGTAACTCTATAGCCATCCTTTTTGTTGGGAACCCGCCCATGCCGCTGATATTTCAAAAATTTTTCAGATGGCAGCGGAATCGGCATGCACGGGATCGACGTTCATCGCATGAACGTTGTTTCGAGACCTTTCGTAATTAGGTAAGAATTAAAACTTTTAAAACTAATAGGAAGATCAAATCTTCACCTTGCGCGGGTAGATGATCACCGCAAATCTGAATTCGTGGTTTTGGAAGAGGGTTCGTTTGAAGCCGTTCAAACGTCCGGCCTCTACGGGTATCCACACGAAGTAGAGAACCGATCAAAGCTTTCTTGTCTTCCCGGGGTGCTAGCTCCCTTGCAAAGACTTCTTTTGATGGCTGATCTCCTCTCTTTCAATCAACCCTTGATTGTGCTTGAGAGGAGGAAGAGGAAGAAGGAACTCAAGGAAGAAGAACACAGCTTCTGCAGCCTTCTTTCTTTTCCCCGCGTTGGAAGAAGGATTGGAGGAAGAGGAGGCGGACAAGGCTCTCTTCTTTTTCCTTCTTGTTGGCGGCTGAACCAGGGAGTTGGGAGAGGGTGGCGGCAGCAAGGAGAAGAGGATTCAATTGCTTTAGGGCGCCGGCCCCTGGTCCTCCTTATAAAGGGATTGGAGCTCCTAACTTTTAGGAGTTCCAATGACAACTTGCCTAAGAAGGGGGGGGCGCTGGCCCTAGCTTCTTCATGTCGCCCTAGCCAAGTGAGAGGGCTGATGTCCCTCTTACTTGGTTAACCTAATCCCTCTTCCAAAGAGATAGGTGCCTCTCTCATGGGTTTAATCCCAATCCAATTAGGATTAGCCAATTTGTTCAATCTACGCTAGTCCTAATCAATTAGGACTGAATGAATATGATCAATTGAACTCTTCAATCCTAATCCTATTAGGGAGTCATGTTGATTCATTAATTAATAATTAATTTAGACTTAAAGAATCCTAATCTAATTAGGATGTATTTATTTTTAGTCCTATCCAATTAGGACTCTTATTTGAATCGCGATCCTAATCCAATTAGGATTTCTAGGAATCCTACTCAGTAGGAATCCAATTTTAATTCAAAATTCTAATCTCATTAGGATTGTAGGAATCCTATTCTAAGTAGGAATTCCAGTCCTACTCCAACTAGATTCCCAGCCCTAATCAATTAGGACTCTAGGAATCCCACCCGAAGTAGGATTTGTGTTTAAGTCTAATTAATTAATTCCCTTTGTTCACTTCTTCAACTTCTATCAATCAAATTGATTTCTTTGTGATTCCTAATCACGATTTCAACCATCGGATCGGTCAATACTTCTAGTGTGTGTGACCCCATAGGTTCTATTCTGACTGGTAGTGAGATATATTGTGATCTCTATCACTATATCATTGAAAACTCCTTTCAATGGGTTGGAACGATTCCAACTCAACTCATTAGGGTTTATCGATCATCAAGATAATCCCTATGAGTCCCACCATCCACCAGTGACACCTAGCAGCATGTAGTGGCTACCCAGCAGAATGGAATGATGAACCTCTAGGTGCAGTTAACATGTGATACAGTCCTACTATCGTGGATCCCTACAGGACGGAGGTCATGGACAACTCGTCAAACCCCATTGTCTGTCATATGTCAAGATTTATTCGACTTGAGTTCGATAATGGAAAACTCTTTTTCCACTTTATATTACTGCCCTGGCCAAGGTCTTAGAACTCAGTCTAACAAATCACATAGGATCACTCCTCTTCTATCAAGGTCGATAGATTCCTTATAGGTGCATAACCCTACTCCTACAGTGAACTTACTGCAGCCATCTACACTGCATGGACCCCATATGGCTAGAGACCATGTATGTGTGCATCAAACTACAAAACCTCACTGTGAGTAGCCCGAAGCACCGCGGTCAAAGGACCAGTCACACTACTGCACATCAAGCAAGTCACTGACGAGTGATAGACATCAAGTGACTTCTTGTCTTGATCCGCTCAGACCCTTTCTCTAACAAGCACTGCACTATCACTTCAGTGTCCCTACACTGTGGACTCAAGTCTCGTCCATCCAGACAGGAAGGTGATCTGTGCACTGATCGGATCGATCACCGTCCTCGTGATGATCCATTGATCAGGAGCATTTAGAAATTAATCACCAATGATACATGGCTCAAATTCTCAACTCTTGAGAATATGTATCATCATCTTATTACATTTCTTGGACGATTCAAGACACTAAACAAATATGATGAAAAGATGCCTTTTATTTATTCAATAATAAATAGTCAAGTACAAATTATGTCCCTAGATAACAATGTGTCAGCCAAATTGGCTCTAGGGCATACATCTAACAATCTCCCACTTGCACTAAAGCCAATTGGTCAATAATCTTAGGCCATCTTCTCAAGGTGGGCTTCAGTCTTTTGCTGACTCAGCTGCTTAGTGACGGGTCTGCCACGTTATCCGCGGAGTCTACTCTCTGCACCTCTACATCATAGTCGCGTATGAAATGGAAGCGCTGTCTATGTGCTTGGACTTCTGATGAGACCATGCTCCATAGCTAGTGCTATGGTGCCAATGTTATCGCAGTAAAGTGTTATGGCATCTAATGACATTACACCTAACTCTGCAATTAACTTTAATCAGAAGGTTTCCACTGCACCCTTAGATACGGCTTAACATTCAGCTTCTAAGATAGAATCTATAATGATCGGTTGTTTGGAACTCTTCCAATTTAACTGAATCACAATTGCACATATTCTGATGTAGACTTTCTATCATCAATATGTGTGCATCCTTCTACCTTCAACTCTGATCTTCTCCCAAAGACCAAGAACATGTCCTTAGTTCTTCTCAAGTACTTAAGACTGTTCTTCACAGCTATCCAGTGCTTCTTGCCTGGATCCGACTGATATCTGCTTGTGACACTCACAGTAAGAGCTGTATCAGGTCGTGTACACAGCATGGCATACATGAGGCTTCCTATTGCCGATGCATAGGGAATCTTGCTCATGCGTTGAATCTCTTCAGATGTGTTGGGGCACATCTTCTTGGAGAGATGAATTCCATGTCTTAGGGGTAAGAGACACCTCTTGGAGTTTTCCATGCTGAACCTCTTCAGCACCTCCTCTATGTACATTTTCTGTGAAAGGCCAAGCATCCTTTTAGATCTATCTCTATAGACCTTTATTCCCAAAATATAGGATGCTTCCCCAAGGTCTTTCATGGAGAATTCTTTTGACAACCAGACCTTGACCGAGGTTAGCATGGGAATATCATTCCCAATCAGGAGAATGTCATCTACGTACAGTACGAGAAAACGACAGCACTCCCACTAACCTTTTGTAAACACACGGTTCCTCTTCATTTTTGATGAAATCAAACGTTTTGATTGCGTATCGAAACGAGTGTTCCAACTCTGAGATGCTTGCTTGAGTCCATAGATGGACCTTTGCAGCTTGCAGACCTTGTGATCTCCATCACTGGAAGTGAAACCCAACTGGCTGTTCCATATAGATATCTTCATCAAGATATCCATTCAGGAAAGCAGTTTTCACATCCATCTGCCAGATTTCATAATCATGAAATGCTGCAATGGCAAGCAATGTTCAGATGGATTTTAGCATGGCTACAGGTGAAAAGGTCTCCTGATAGTCAATGCCTTCGCGCTGACTATACCCTTTCGCCACAAGCCTTGCCTTATAGGTCTCTACCTCTCCATCCGAACCTATCTTCCTTTTGTAGATCCATTTGCATCCAATAGGTACAATACCTTCTGGTGGGTCTACTAAGGTCCAGACTTGGTTGGAATGCATGGAGTCTAACTCTGACTTCATAGCTTCCAGCCATTTTCGGAATCGATATCAGATATCGCCTCGTTGTAGTTTTGGGGTCCTGTATGTGATCCCTATCTCCCACTAGGAACATTTCCTCGGTATCCTCTTCTAGTATACCTAAGTATCTATTGGGAGGATGGGAGACCCTAC
>NW_024069575.1:0-36800 GCF_009389715.1 Phoenix dactylifera
CACGTGGCCACCCCCTCTCCATCTCTCCTTGGTTCAGCCGCCATCAGCAAAGGGAAAAGAAGAGGAGGCGTCTCCCTCCTCTTGGTCTTCTTCCTTGGCTCCAACGCATGAAAAAGAAGAAGGCTGCAGGGGTTTTTGATCTTCTTCCCATCTTCATCCTTCTTCTTCCTCCTCTCAAGCACAATCAAGGGTTGATTGAAAGAGAGGAGATCAGCCATCAAAAGCTATCTCTGCAAGGGAGCTAGCACCCCGGTGAGATAGAGAGCTTGGATCGGATCCTGCTTCGTGTGGATACCCGTAGAGGCCGGACGTTTGAACGGCTTCAAACGAACCATCATCCTAAAACCACGAATTCAGATTTGCGGTGATCATCTACCCGCGCAAGGTGAAGATCTGATCTTCCTAATAGTTTTAAAAAGTTTTAATTCTTACCTAATTACGAAAGGTCTCGAAACAACGTTCATGCGATGAACGTCGAACTCGTGCATGCCGATTCCGCTGCCATCTGAAAAATTTTTGAAATATCAGCGGCATGGGCGGGTCCCCAACATTTGTAAGAGGTAAAAACATAACTAAAGTATGGGTGCCTAAGGGAACCAACTATACTAACCAAGAAGGACCCAAGAAGACTTGGGTACCTAAGAGCATCACTTGATTATTTTGCAGGTATGCCTTGCAGCCGGAAATAGAAAGAGAATGTGGTATCTTGATAGTGGTTGCTCAAGGCATATGACCGGTGACAAGAGTCTCTTCGTCACCTTGAAATCAAAAGAAGGAGGAGTAGTCACATTTGGAGATAATGCTAAAGGTCAAATCGTTGGTGTTGGTAAAATCTCCATATCACCCTCCTCTTTTATTGACAATGTATTGTTAGTTAATGGACTAAAACATAATTTATTAAGTATAAGTCAATTTTGTGACAAGGGCTTTAAAGTGTCATTTGAATCATCACTATGCATAATTAGTAGTCCAATTGACAATGAGATCATACTCACAGGACATAGGCATAGAAATGTTTACATGGTA
Source organism: Phoenix dactylifera (assembly GCF_009389715.1). Lineage (NCBI taxonomy): Eukaryota > Viridiplantae > Streptophyta > Magnoliopsida > Arecales > Arecaceae > Phoenix > Phoenix dactylifera. The sequence goes on from NW_024069575.1 coordinate 1,027, forward strand.
GATCTTGATGATCTCACCATGAAGGATGGCCAATGTCTTGTAGCCATGGATCCCAAAGTTAATGAGACTAGTTGGTTATGGCATCGTAGGTTAGGGCATGCTAGCATGGATTTAATCTCTAAATTAATTACAAAAGATCTAGTCAAAGGACTACCAAAAATAGACTTTGAAAAGAACAAAATTTGTGCTGCATGTCAATTAGGGAAACAAACAAGAAGTTCTTTCAAGTCTAAGAACATAGTCTCAACATCAAAACCCTTAGAACTAATTCACATGGATTTGTTTGGACCCACTAGAACTGCTAGTCTAGGGGGTAAGAAATTTGGTCTTGTAATTGTTGATGATTTTTCACGTTTTACATGGGTTTCATTTCTTGCACATAAAGATGAGTCCTTTCCCGCTTTTATCAAGTTTCATAATAGGGTTTCGAATGAACTCAATCTTAAACTAAAAGCAATTAGGAGTGATCATGGTACCGAGTTTGAAAATCAACACTTTGAAAAATTTTGTGACGAAAATGGTATCAATCACAATTTCTCGGCCCCTAGGACACCCCAACAAAATGGGGTGGTAGCAAGGAAGAATCGCACACTAGCAGATATGGCTCGTACCATGTTGTGCGAATCGGATCTACCAAAATATTTTTGGGCTGAAGCGATAAATACTGCATGTCACATTTTAAACCGTGCATTAGTCAGATCTATTTTAAAGAAAACACCTTATGAGTTGCTGAATAATAAGAAGCCAAATATATGTTACTTTCATGTTTTCGGTTGTCGGTGTTTTATTTTAAATAATGGAAAGGACAATCTAAGTAAATTTAGTGCTAAATCAAATGAGGGGATCTTCTTAGGTTATTCCTCATCTAGTAGAGCATACAGGGTCTTCAACAAGAGAACTCTCGTTGTTGAAGAATCCATTCATGTTGTTTTTGATGAAGCTAATGGAGATTCTTCTAGAAAAGAAGAAGATAGTGATGCAGGTATACTTGAAGACAGAATGAAGGAGTTCTCCATACAAGACAAACAACTTGAAGATGAAGTCAAGGAAGATACAATTCAGCAAGATGAAGAAGATCAACCTCAAGCAAGAAATCAAGATCTTCCGAAGGAATAGAGGTATGCACATGGTCATCCAAGGGATTTAATCCTTGGTGATCCCTCACAAGGGGTAAGGACAAGATCCTCTCTAAGAAATACTAGTAATTATCTTGCTTTCGTTTCACAAATAGAGCCTAAGTCACTAGAGGAAGCCGAAAAGGATGAAAATTGGATAAATGCTATGCAAGAGGAATTAAATCAATTTGAAAGAAATCAAATTTGGACTCTAATGAAAAGACCCCCTAATGTTTCAATCATAGGCACCAAGTGGGTGTATAGAAATAAACTAGATGAAGATGGAATAGTTATAAGAAACAAAGCTAGACTAGTTGCCAAAGGCTATAATCAGGAGGAAGGAATATATTTTGATGAAACTTTTGCTCCTGTTGCTAGGTTAGAGGCTATTAGGCTACTTTTGGCATATGCTTGCTTCATGAATTTTAAACTCTATCAAATGGATGTAAAAAGTGCATTTTTAAATGGTTATATAATGGAGGAAGTTTATGTAGGACAACCTCCAGGTTTTGAAAACCACTTACATCCAGATTATGTTTATAAATTACATAAAGCATTGTATGGACTGAAGCAAGCCCCTAGGGCATGTATGAAAGATTAAGTAATTTCCTAATTGAAAATAAATTTAAGAGAGGAAATGTAGACAAAACCCTCTTCATTAAAAGAAAAGGAAATGACTTATTGCTTGTACAAATTTATGTGGATGATATAATTTTTGGTGCTACTAATGATAGTCTTTGTCAAGAGTTTGCCAAGCTTATGCAGGGAAAATTTGAAATGAACATGATGGGTGAGCTCAACTTCTTCCTTGGGCTACAAATAAAACAATCAGAGGAAGGCATCTTCATCAATCAGTCCAAATATATCAAGAAAATGTTGGAAAAATTCAAGATGAAGGATGCAAAGGAAATCAGCACACCCATGGGCTCAAGTTGCAAGCTTGACAAAGATGAAAAAGGTAAAAGTATAGACTGCAAATTGTACAGAGGTATGATAGGCTCTTTACTTTACCTTACTGCTAGTAAACCAGACATATTATTCAGTGTTTGTATGTGTGCTAGATACCAAGCATGTCCTAAGGAATCACACTTGCAAGCTGTTAAAAGAATTTTTAGATATCTAGTAGGGACATCTAATGTAGGCTTATGGTATTCTAAACAATCTGACATAAATTTAATTGCTTATTCCGATGCTGATTTTGCCGGGTGCAAACTCGACAGAAAAAGCACAAGTGGCACATGTCAATTCTTGGGTGCTAATTTGGTTTCTTGGTTTAGCAAGAAACAGAATTCAGTTGCCTTGTCCACAGCTGAGGCTGAGTACATTGCAGCTGGAAGCTGTTGTGCCCAAGTTCTATGGATTAAGCAACAACTTGAAGACTTCGGTATCAAAATGGACAATATACCAATTAGATGTGATAATACAAGCGCAATTAATTTAACAAAAAATCCTGTCCAACACTCAAAATCAAAACATATAGAGATTAGGCATCACTTTATTAGGGATCGTGTGCTGAAAAATGATGTGATGATTGAGTATGTATGTACTGAAAATCAATTGGCCGATATCTTTACAAAGCCCCTTTGTAAAGATAGGTTCAACTATTTAAGGAATGCTTTGAGCTTGTATGATCCTATCAAATAAATTGAACTTGTATTGCAATGCTTTGCTACTCAAACTAATAATCCACCTCAAAGTCACAAATAGCAAACCTAGTATCTATTAAGTGAAAGCATGAATCTATCTAAGTTAAATGACGAACTGTTTGACTTTTCGGAGGATGGTTACCCTCCCTTGGACTCTTCATGGAGATATTTTCAGAGCCTATTTCATAGGTATTCGAAATTTGGTCAAACATTCCTCATTTCAATATTAATAATTCAAAAAAATTATTATCAAACTTTTATAGGGTATATTATTAAAGGGAAGGATCACAAACAAACTCACTCTATATTCACCAAAAGAAATCATGTTGATTAGTGTGGTTAAATAAAATAAATTGGGAAAAGATAGAATTCAGTCTGAAATTTTTCAGTGCCGGAGACGTCTCTGGCAAATCGCAGAGACGTCCCCCCGGCGAGACGTCTCGCGTTAGTCGCGGAGACGTCTCGGGGACCGAACGAGGTTTTTTTTTAAAATAGGTCGAAACAGCTCGAGCCGACCCGAGCTATCTCTTTCGTCCCCAACAAAATACAAAACCCTAGCCTCCATTTTTCTCTCCACCTCAAACCGAACCAAAACTCCCCATTTCCCTAGGATTTCCGAGCCATGGCACCTAAAAGAGCTAGGAGAACAAGTGGGAGGCGTCCTAGGGTAGCGACCGACGCCGAGGAACGGAGGGAAGAACCTTCCGCACCGTCTCCTCCGGCTGCTCCGCCAACCACGACCATTTCCTGTGCGAATCGCACAGTAACCACGGGTAGGTTTATAGATTTCCATTTTTTTGAGAGTGAGGGGTTCTCTATTGGAGAGAGACTCCGTGCCCAAGGTTGGGAATATCTTTGTACTCTCAACACATCAACCTACCCCGGTCTAGTTAGAGAGATGTTTAGTAATATGGCCTTAGGGGACTCGGGGTACACTGCCTATGTCCGAGGACATTGATAGAGATTAATGAGGATACCCTATCTAGTGTATTACAAATCCCTAAAGACGGTGAGGCTCCGACCTCACATCCCCAAAGGGAAATAGCCCTAAACCTAGTTTTAGGACGAGAGGACTGCGGCCCTCTTGATGTGGTTAACTCACAAGACCTAAATGCCGAGATGAGACTACTTTTGAGTATTGTCAACCGGGTCTTGTTTCCAAAAATCGGTCGCTTCGATTTTGTTTCGGAGCGAGATTTAGTCATCATGCACCACATCCTACTAGGGATTCTCCTAAATCTCCCTAGACTTATGCTGAACTACATTTCTATATGTCATAGGTATTCTAGGTTTAGCATACCCTATGGGATGATCTTTACCCTAGTATTCAAACATTTCAAGGTTCAAATTCCAGAAAATGAGCCTGCAAAACCCTTGAGAAACACCGACTACTATAATGAAAGCACAATGCGTAGAATGGAGTTTCACAAGGTAGATGGGTCTTGGGTCAAGGTACCAAAAAGAAAATCTCAAACCTTAGAGCCCGAGATCCCACATCAGGAGCCTGACCACCACTCTCCTCCACATAGCCACATGGCCTTCCCTGATGTACCCTCCAGCTCAGCTGGACCTTCCACATCTGTGCCTCCTCCTCCTCCAGTCAGTGGGCCCTTCTCCCTATCAGAAGAACAGATGCGCACTTTAGCATCTGTAATATGCCAGCAGATGAGGGAGGAGATGAGATCGATGATTTCTGCTGAGTTGGCCCCCATCAGAACCTCACATGAAGGGCTTCTACAAGAGTTGAAGGAAATTAGAGCTCAGATAGAAGCTACAGCGACAGAACTAGTTCATGTGAGTGCCACCCAATCCTTCAGATCAATTGAGCTACAGGATGACTTGAAGAGCATATCAAAAAGCCTTCAAGAATTGACAAGCCCTGGAGGGAATGTGGGCACTGTGGTTGCCCAACTTAGAGGAAGAATTGAAAGGGCAAGCATTGAATTTGAAGCACTAGTGGCAGCCTTCCATCAGTCTCAGGGAGATCAGTTCAGAACACTGCTAGATTCAATTAATGCATTTATAGATGCAGCTGCTAGGGCTTATAAGCAACGTCGCCGATGAGGGACATTTTGTAGACATCTAGGGTTCATCTGTTTTTGTAAAACCCTAGGCTCATTTTGACACTTCTTTTGTATTAGGAATCAATACTTGTAATGATTTCCTCTTTTTTTTAACCTTGTAATGCCTTCAAATGATTGCAATGACATATGAATGACATACAATTTCTTTTGAAATCTTGTGTTTGTTTCAAATCCTGTGGAATCAAACCTTGTGTATGTGATTCTGTGTTGTGCCATAAATATCTCATAACATACCTTAAGTGTTCAAATTTGACACAATTTATCAATGCATATAAAACAGGGAGAGCACATCTTGTGATAACTATTTTAAACAAAAAGAGGAGTCTGAAATGAATTCCAAAACAAAGGGGGAGTGAAATGAATGCTGAATTCTTTAATAAAAATAACTTGAATATCCTTGAGTGGTTCATGGTAATATGCTGAATTCTACTAGGAATTGAGTTTTAAGTACCTAAGGATAATTTATCCCCTTCATTGTTGATGACAAAAAGGGGGAATAGAACCAATATGGATATTGGATATATTGGAATGCAAAATTTATGGAGTGTATTGAGTAGATATATATATATGGAGTATATGGAGTAGAACCTAAATATGGAATGCAAAATCTACACTCATACTTAAAAAAATTGAATTAGAAAAAGATAAAATTGAAGAATATTGGCTTTAAGATAATTGCCCTTATGGAAAAGAAAGGGAGAGTCAAAAAGAACTTAGCCTTCAATTGTCTTTAGCATCAATATTTCATTAATTTAAATTTTAACTTGATTCAAATTTAGTTGATATGCTAAAATTGCTTAAGAGCTATTAAGATCAATCTTATGCATAAGGATAGAACTGAAAGTTGACTATTTTGAATTATGCACACTGTATCTAGCTCAAATCAAAACATTATACTTGTACATCTGATCAAATACTGTGTATATGTTTAAATTTCGAATTTTGCATATACTCAGTATTTTGTCATCATCAAAAAGGGGGAGATTGTTGACCCCCTAATGGATTTTGATGAATACAAAATACTAGAGTATAATTCCATTTATCTTAACAATTTATTTGAGAATTTCAGGTGATTAATTAATAATATTGTTAAGAAATGTCTAGGCAAGTTCCCATAATTTTTAAGGATTTATTGAAGAATTTTTTAGTTGAAGAAAATAGATCAGGGACAGCCGAGACGTCTCCGGGTTGTCTCAGAGACGTCTCTGGCACAAACAGGAAGAACTGGCACGTCTGGAGACGTCTCCGGCACCTGGCGAGGCATCTCGCAGGGTCGGAGTCGACTCTCTCAGAGGCAGAGTCGACTCTCTCAGAGGCGGAGTCGACTCTCTCAGAGGCGGCAGAAAGGCTGATTTCAAGGGACGCGCGCGAGTCGTCTCCACAGGACGCGGAGTCGTCCCCGCGAGTAAAAAGCAGACTTCTGGAGTCGTCCCCGAGGTAGCGGAGTCGACTCTCTCAGGGTATTCTAGAGGATGTCTTTTTCGATGATAAGGCAGTGGAGACGTCCCCCGAAAAAGCGGAGTCGACTCTCTTAGAGAATTCCAGAGGACTTGTTTTTCGAAGATAAAACAGCGGAGTCGTCCCCGAGGCAGCAGAGTCGTCCCCATGCAAAAAGCGCAAACATCCCGAGACGTCCCCGTAAAGTGCCGAGGCGACCCTCTCAGAAAAATAGAAAAACAAGCATTCAAACGGTTCATCATCAGAGTCGTCCCCGTAAAGCGCCGAGTCGACCCCAAACAACGTCAAAAGAAAAATCTTACAGCCGAGACGTCTCGCGTTGAAGCGGAGACGTCTCTGGAGCGCCTGGGACGCGACTAACACCTTTTTGCAGGTTTGTTTGAATTTCAAATGTTTCTTTCTTTGTGTCTAACGGCTATATTTGCTTTTTGGGCTATAAAAGGGAGCTCTTAAGTGCCTTCCAACAACCTCTCACCAACCTAACATAAGATCATTCAAGAGAGAAGAAAGAAAAAGAGTTCAAGGGAGTTAGTGCATTCAAGTGAAGAAACCAAGTGCCTTCAAGCTTCCCAACTGATTTCGTGCTCAACTACTCTCTCCCGCTCGGCATTCAAAGCTCACATTCAAGCCAACGCAATCCACATCGGAAGAACCACCACTTCCCACGCTTCCAACGGCTAAAAGGGTTCTTCCGGGTTTTATTATTTCTCACTGTTTTATTTGCTTCTTAAGAGCTTTTGAATCCTTGTAAAACTTTTCATTATTGTGCTTGTTCGAGTCAAGGGACTTGGAACAAGGAAAAGGCGTCCCAAGCCTAAGTGAAATTGGGGGTTGTAGGGTTCGTTGTTAGCCCGGTGTAAAACAACGAGTTGGGTAGTGCACTCGCAAAACTACCGGACTGTAATCTTGGATTATAGTGGAAATTCCCAAAGGTGCTTTGGGGAGTGGATGTAGGAGCAGTGGAAGCTCCGAACCACTATAAAACCTTGTGTTTGCGATTGTCTGTTTTCATACCTCTATTTTTACTTTAGCTCATACATTTGTGTGTTTTATTTTTAATTGGACAAAAAGTTTTAAAACACCCAATTCACCCCCCTCTTGGGTGACCATCTCTGGGCAACAGGAACTTTCATGCTTAAGAGTGAGCATGAGGCATGGCAGATGTTTGAAAATCTTAATAAAAATTTCCTCCACCATGCCTCCTCTACTCGTCAAGCACCCCCGAGTTCTCAAAAAAAAAAGAACCATATATGAAGTTAGCCAGTCCATAGGTTTATCTGACAAAGTAGATGCACTATCCCGTAAGTTGGACCAGCTAATGTCTAGAGAATAGCTTCCAAACTTTCCCTAATCACAAGTGTGTGCTCTCTGTTCTAGTCTGTCTCATACTGTTTTTGAGTGCCCTTCGGCAGCACAATTCCCTGAATTTGTGCAAGAACAAGTAAATGCTGCCCAAACGCAATGCCGACCCGGTAATGATCCATATTCTACCACTTACAACTCGGAATGGCGCAACCAACTAAACACAATTCATCATGAACAAGCCAATGCTTTGACTATCCTAAGGAGTGGATGTGTAGTAGACAATAAGATTGGGGAGGATAACAATAAGGAAGGTGAAGAAAAGGATAGAAATATATCAAATGAAAATCTAAAACCTTCTTCTTCTTCTTCAGCTACTCCACCTTTTGCCAAAACTCACATTCTAAAAGTTTCATTTCCTGAAGCTCTTAATTCACCCGCTCCCTTTGGCAAAAAGGAAACTTCACTAGAGGAGATGATGGAGGTTTTCAAACAAGTTAAAATCAATCTTCCGCTTCTTGATGCTATTAGACAAGTTCCCTCCTATGCCAAATTTCTCAAAGACCTTTGTACCCAAAAGCGAAAATCTAGGACACATGTGCCTAAAAAGGTCTTCCTAACTGAGCAAGTGAGTTTTATTCTCCAACACAACACTCCTTCAAAATTCAAAGATCCTGGTGCTCCCACCATCTCCTGTGTCTTAGAAAATAATTTCATTGATCGAGCACTCTTAGATCTAGGGGAAAGTGTCAACCTTTTACCTTACTCAGTTTATGAGAAACTTGGGTTAGGTGAGTTAAAACCAACCTCGGTATCCCTTCAATTGGCTGATCGATCTGTAAAAACACCACGTGGGATAATTGAAGATGTTCTTGTCAAGGTAGACAAATTCTATTTTCCAGTAGATTTTATCGTCCTTGATATGGAATATGAGCCTAATCCTAAGAAACAAATCTCCGTGATCCTTGGGTGCCCCTTTTTAGCTACAGCCAATGCGAGTATAAATTGTAGAACTGGGGTGATGAATATATCCTTTGGGAATATGAAGGTCAAGTTAAATATATTTCGTACCTCTTATCAACCCGCAAAGGAAGTTGAGTGCTTCCTAATAGACAAAATGGATGATCTTGTAGAAGAAGCTCTTTCCTATATTTTAGAAGATGACCCTCTGAAAACATGCTTGACCCATTTTGACATTGCTATGGAAAAAGCCATAGAAGCAGCCAACTCTGTGCCCAACAATCAGTTTCCCACGAATTTTCTTCCTTGGAAAACTCGGCATGAACCCGGCATGATATAATTAAGGATGCGCTGCATCTGGCTGAAGACGTTAAATTTAGCGCTTGTTGGGAGGCAACCCAATTTTCGTAGTTCGTTTTTGCATTTTTTTTATTGCATTTTGTTCGTCCTTTTCCTGTCTACCTAAAAATATGCTAGACAGATCGTTGTTAGAACCGACGAACAAAAGTTAATTTAAATTATACTCTTACCTTTCCTACTCGAAGAATAGTGGTTGTAAGAGGTCGATCCACAGGGAGGCGATTGGAGTTGCATAAAAATTAGAACGTTCACTCGGATTTGAAATCGATTTTTGAATTATAAAAGAAAAAACATTATTTTGAGGATGTTGATATGATTTTCTAATTGAAACTAACTAAAGGGAAGAAAGAAAACTTGTAATTGAATTCTAATGTAGAGTAGGGGTCGATTCCTGAAGACGTAATATAAATGAAAACTGCAGATCGAATATCGAAGAAAAATTTTAAAATTATCTTAAAACTAAGAATTCCAAAATGCATAAAATGAATTGCAGAAATTAAATTGAAGCTTAAAACATAGATTGCATAAAAGATAAATGTATGGATTGCATAAAAGGAAAATTACAAAAATAAAATGAAGATTGGAAGCTTAATGCTTCCTCCTTCTACAAATAAAAGAAAAACAAGAAAATTGCATTTTCTTTCCCTCTCTCTCCCACGGTGGGCCTTCAACATAAAATATATATTTTTTTATTTCTTTCTTCTTCCCAAGAACAGAGCAATGCTCTGTTTATTGGCCTCCACCCCGAGCACTCCCTTGTTTCACAGCCGAGAGCCCCTTCTTATAGGTCGCCCGAGCCCTTGATTGCGTATGGAGATGAGGAGGAACAGGCGCCTGGGATCGTGCACGGGATCTCTTCTTCGGAACGGACGCAGGATCATGGGAAGGCTGAGAGGTTGATTCGGGAAGGGAGGAGGCTGATCCAGTTGATTGGGCTGCCAGATTGGAAGCGGAAGGTTGGAAGGAGGACGTGGATCTGCTCCGGGATGCTTGGATGCTGGGAATCCGGAAGAGGCTTGCCGTCGGAAGGAGCTGGATTACCGGCTGCTGGGCGTGTGATCGACGGGAGATTTCATGCGCTGGTGAGGAGGCGATGATCCGTGGGATTGGAAGTGGAAGGCAGCTGGGTCTGCGGTGATCAATGGGAGGGATCACCGAGGAGGCGATGATGGCGGTGAAGACGTGGACGCGGGTGGCTTGATTACAGCTTGGATCACGGCTGTGAATTGGCTGCTGGGAGGAATCGCGGAGGAGATGGATTCGTGGATGGCTGGGAGGAGAAACGGGCATTGCTGCATTACGGAAGATTGAGAGGAGCTGGAGATCCGATTGCTGGGAGGAGGCGTGGATCACGGACGCGGCGTCGGAGGCTGGAGATGTGGACGTTATGGGAGGAGACGCAATGGATCTGGGGTCGTGATCGATGGGAGGCACCGCACGGGCCGGCTGCAAGGTGGGGATGACGCGGAGGAGCCGATCACGGCTTGATGGGCGTTGGGAGATCGCTGGAAATCACGCCTTGCTGGGACATGGATCATGGCTTGATGGACCACGGCCTTGGGGAGACGCCGGTGATGAGGTGGAAGATGAATACGGACGCGTGATGCTGGGAATCCGGAAGAGCTGGCACGGGTGCTTGGCTTGGCTGAAAATGGGTCATGTGCCAGTTTCTGCAATGGAATTGGGTTTGGAGGAAGGTCTGGGAGATACCATTTCCATCCAATTAGTCATATGAATAAAATAATGTGATATGAAATTTGGCTTGTAGACAGACGGACTAAGTTCGTCACGGGTCATCTGTTCTGACTAGAGGTCAGTTGCAAGTCTTTCAAGTCATGGGTCACCCAGCACCTTATAGTTATGACATGGCCAATTTAGATTTGCCCAAAATTATTTTCCAAAAGCACAAAAGAAATGGAGCGATTCGGACCCGAACCCGACTCGGACCCGAACCCGACTCGGACCCGATTTGAAGTCAAATTTGTACTCAATGTGCATTTTATCTCTAATTTATACTAATCTATGTTAAATCCCGAATATAATATTGATCTAGTGAATTTATCATTATTAGTTAGCAATAACACTAATTTTAGTAACATGTAGGTCGCACTTTTGTGCTCTCATCACACCCCCCAACTAGCTTATTGCTAGTCTCTAGCAATTCAGTGCGAAAATGATAAAATGAGAGAGCAAATGTGTTATTTATTATATAAATATCCTAAGATAAATACTCACTTTCGTAGAGCATTACGATTGCACTTAGCATGTGCAACAAGCCGTTAAACTCCTAGGTTACCCTAGGGGACGAGTGTTGTCTCGTGAGGGTTTGCAGTGAAGTTACCCACAAACTTCATGAGTCAGGAATTTCCAAATTTTAACTCGAAATTTGAACAAGTATTACTGTATGAAACTAGAATTGCAAGGACAATAGAGACTTGTTGTTATCATATTTAAACAGACTCTAACTCAAATTTCATTACACCCCATCTATCTGCTAACAAGTCAAGGAATGTAGTGAGGTGCAAGATAGTATCATATAAATGAGTGGCTTTTACTTTACTTCCAACATGATTACTTTAGTTTTCAAGACTTTCTAGAGTTAAATGGTAATGAACACCCCGGATTTATTTATTCATTTTTTTTTCATCATTTTTTTTTTCAGACTGAGTGCTAAGAAGAATGACTTGTGCAATATCTAGCCTTATTAAGCTTTCTAGCTAACCCATGTAGCGAGTGTTAGGCCAATGACTTCCGATCCAGATGGCTCAGGGCACTAGGTGTAGAGACACCCTAACAGGCTTAATAACTCAGGTTAACTAGGCTTCAAGGCCAAATTAGTCACTCAGAGTTTACTCTCAATCATCCTCACCTTTTTACGCGAACACTCGCTGCTTGCCAGGCAGGCGGCCCGGTTACTCAGTGAGAAGACTTAAATTAAACTCATTATTTTATTTTATTTTGTCTTCTTTTTTTTTTTTTTGGTTAGGCTAGGGTGTTCATGACACATATAACTCTAAATTATCCCAAAAATTAAAAGTATTCATATTAGTCGTAAGTTTACATACCCCACTATTCATGTGCTTACGTGTAGGTGCTAACTCATCTTGTATCATGTTAGCAGAAGATAGGTGGGATGAAAACTTAAGCTAGAACTGCTATCATATTTCTTAACTCAAAGCTATTGTCAGAGCAATTCCTAGTTTGTACAGCCAAAAAGATTAGAGTTTGAGTTAAAAATTTGAAATCCCCCTTTTTTATTATTTTTTTAAAATTTAATAAATTTTTTTAATTTTTTTTAATTGCATAAAAAAAATCAAAAATATTCTCTTCCTTTTTTTGAAGAAAAATAAAAAATATTCTCACCCCCATACCTAAATCTAACATTGTCCTCAATGTTAAAGAAAATTTAAAGCAGTAAGAGGACAGAGGAGAAGGTACCTGATATGGGCGGGTAAATTGGGGCAAAATACCCCCAAACCTACATTTTTTTTTTTTTTTGAGAATATTTACATGTTGGGTTGCCTCCCAAGAGCGCTAAGTTTTATGTCTTCAGCCAGACAAAATGTAAATCTCCATTTTTTTCAACCATTATCTAAGAATGGTTTTGGAAGAGTCCAAGGAAGAACAGTTGGCTGGTGACGATCTATGCTTATAAGAGGAACAGAACTAGGGGGTGCATGCTCGACCACTTCCTCAGAACGGGCAAGGTAAGCTTCTAAAGGGTCCTTATTATAAGTTTGTAAGAAAGTCTCCTGAACCAGACTTTCAATCATGTCAACTTCATTGATTTCTTTGTCGTCTGGTGGTTGTCTACTTATATTAAAGACATTAAGTTCGACTTTCATATTGCCAAAAGATAACTTCAGCATCCCATTCCGACAATTGATCACAGCATTTGCTGTGGCTAAGAAGGGTCTACCTAAAATTATAGGTGTGTGATTGTCTGGATGTATTACAGGTTCGGTCTCAAGGATAACGAAGTCCACAGGATAGTAAAACTCATTTACTTTCACTATTACATCCTCTACAATCCCCTTGGGGTACTTCACTGTCCTATCTGCTAAGGAAAGGGTAATATTTGTAGGCTTTAATTCCCCCAAACCTAACTTTTGGTACACATAGTAGGGAAGTAGATTTACACTGGCTCCTAAATCTAATAGAGCTCTTTGGATGATCGTCTCTCCTATTTTTATTTCAATAGTTGGGCAACCAGGGTCTTTGAATTTCGGGGCAATCTGTTGTTGAATGAGGGATGAGGCTTGTGCAGCCATAACAGCTTGCCTAGGAATACTTGTTTTTCTTTTGACCGTGGTGAGGTCTTTCAAGAATTTTGTATAGGAAGGAATTTGTCTTATGGCATCGAGAAAAGGTATATTTATTTGAACAGTTTTAAAGACTTCCATGATTTCATCAAAGTTAGATTGTTTCTTGGAGTCCTGAAGTCTACTGGGAAAGGGAACCTTGGGTTTGTATGTTTCTATGGGTTCTTCCTTTTTGTCTGATTTATCCTGTTCTTGACCCTTCTTCTGAATAGGGTTCTTATCGGATTCAGTTTTATTTTCTTTTTCATGTTCAGAAAGTTGGACTTTATTGTCCACTTGCTTGCCAGACCTTAAAGTGGTAATCGCCTGGACTTCATAGGTCGGATTTCCATTAGAATTGATTTGATACTGACCTATCTGACCTTGATTTTGTTGTCTACTAGGGTTAGGCACTGGTTGACTAGGTAGTTCACCTTTCTTCCTATCCCCTAGAGAGTTAGCTATTTGGCTCAGGCTAACCTCAAGTTTTGCAATTGCTTGCGCATGGAATTGGTTAGTTTGAGCTTGGGCTGTATTGGTCTGTTGTTGTTGTTTGATAAAATCTTGTTGTTGTTTCATCATATTAGCCATCATGGTTTCTAATTGTGAAGGTTGCTGTGGGATAGGGGCATTATAAGGCGGTACAGATGGAACCAAAGGTTGGTTCATTTGTGGTGGACCTATCATGGGGAAGTTGTTTTGAAAACCTGGTGGACCACTTTGATGCTGAATAGGTTCATTTTGCTTGTATGAGAAATTTGGGTGGAACCTATTATCAGGGTGGTAAACTGGGCTGAACGAGTTGGGAGTGGGCTTCTTAAAGGCACTATATGAATTTAGAGCATTTGCTTGCTCGGCCTTTATGATGGGCAGATTAGGGCAGCACTCCACTAGATGCTCCGGACTGTTACACAAGACACACAAACTATATGACTCGTGTTCCACTTTCATGATGGGATTTGACTCTTTGTATGAACTCGAACTAGTGGAAACAGTAAAAGCATCAAACTTTTTACTTAAATTGTTCATCCCATTCACTAGATTGGACATAACATTTTTGAGTTCTGGGTCTGTTTTTATTTCATAATTACCTGGTTTTCTAGACCCGACTCATCTCTATTTACTTCCTCACCATAGCTACTCCAATTTTGGGCGTTCTCGGCTAAGTCAACAAGAAATTCATAGGCTTGATCCGGGGTTTGGTTCATGAACCTACCCTTGTGCATGGACTCAATCATGTTTCTATGTGCCGGAGTTAGTCCTTTATAAAAGAAATGTACTAGATCAGCCTTGTCAAGCCCATGGTGCGGGCACTTGACTAACAGATCATGGAATCTTTTCCAAAGTTGGAAAAATTCCTCCTCAGATTTTCCTCTAAAAGTTCTGATGGCATCCTTAATTTTTTCAGTTTTTACCATGGGATAGAACTTCGCCATGAACTTCCTAGACAACTGTTCCCATGATGTGATGGAATTTGAAGCAAGGGAATACAGCCATGCAGCAGCACGATCTTCTAAAGTCATGGGAAACAATCTTAATTTAATACCCTCTTCATCTAAGTTTTAATTTCTAAATGTTTGACAGATTGTCAAAAACTTGTTTAGATGAATATAGGGTTGTTCACTCTCGAACCCATAAAACTTGGGTAACATGTTTATTGTTGCAGCCCGAATTTCAAATTGGGCTGCATTATTTATTGGCAATACTATACATGTAGGTGGACTAGCGGATGCAGGAGCGAATAATTCATTCAGGGTTCTAATATGTTCACCCATTATAGAGATCGACGGTTGGTTTACAGTTCGCAGGTTATGATGAAATGTTCTGTCAATCTGAGGATCAAATGGGGTTAACTTATCCCTTAATGACCTTCTACCATGCATACATTTTCCACAACTTAATTAGACTCAAATTTTTTTTTTTTAACGAAATCCTAAAAGATAAGAAGAAGGGCTAGACCAAGATGACCACAATCAACACCACACAATAATTTGACCCTATTAGTTTTAGAGCTAAGTGAGGTTTAGTAGCTTCTTATATCTAGTTGCATAGAGACTTATCAGGTTAAAAAAGTTCCTGAAATTCTCTCTAGATTAGACAGCTCCTAATCTCCCTTTCAGATTAAGCTTGAGCTTACCAGTTAAGTGATCCAGTAACCAGTGACCAGGAAAGTCCCGGGGTGTGCAGTGGTGCCAGAAGGGATACACCGATACCACAATACCCGTAACAGTTCTCACTGTTGTAAAACTTTCCTAGACATCACCAATTACTAAATCCTCACTGGAGTGGCTTTCAGCCGCTTCTTTCCAAGAGCCTAATTGAGCTCGAAAACCCTAAGGCCAACGTCTAATTTGATTTTAATTTAATTTGGCTTAGGATAAGTATGCAAGGTGGTGATTTTTGGGCTAAGGACAGGTAATGACTTTCCGACCTTATCTTTTTAATGGGTTTTGCCCTTAATTACTTTATGCAAATGCTTAATACTAAATGCAGCAAATAATCAATATTTTTTTTAAAGATTATGCAATGTCATTAGGTTGTACTGATTAAATGAGCAAGCAATTTTTTTTTTATTTTTTTTTATTTTTTTTTAGCAATAATTTGAATGTAAACTAAACACAATC
This sequence comes from Phoenix dactylifera, assembly GCF_009389715.1. Taxonomy (NCBI): domain Eukaryota; kingdom Viridiplantae; phylum Streptophyta; class Magnoliopsida; order Arecales; family Arecaceae; genus Phoenix; species Phoenix dactylifera. Next base: position 16,877 of record NW_024069575.1, read on the forward strand.
CTTATGCGTCAGTCAATCTCCGAATGCCCGTTGAATAAGCTCTGGAGATTACTCCGTGAGGAGCCCCAATAAAGGTATGATAACCTCGGAGGATTGCACCTTATCAATTACTAGCAAAAATAATATTTTTTTGAATTTTTTAATTTAATTAATTTTTTTTAACTTTTTTTTTTGAATTTCAAATTTCGAATCACAGAATTCAAATTTTGAATTTAAATTTTTGAATTTTTGAATTTTGAAATATATTTTTTTTTGAATTTTTTTTTGAATTTTTTTTTGAATTTCAAATTTCAGAATTTAATAACTACGAAATTATTAACTGAAAATAATAAAAATAAAAACTTACTACCGGAGTGCGTTCACTCCGGGCATCCAAAATCCAATTTGATCTTCGTGATCGTTCTTGCTTCTCGATTTGCCTCCCCGGCAACGGCGCCAAAATTCTGTTCGTCCTTTTCCTGTCTACCTAAAAATATGCTAGACAGATCGTTGTTAGAACCGACGAACAAAAGTTAATTTAAATTATACTCTTACCTTTCCTACTCGAAGAATAGTGGTTGTAAGAGGTCGATCCACAGGGAGGCGATTGGAGTTGCATAAAAATTAGAACGTTCACTCGGATTTGAAATCGATTTTTGAATTATAAAAGAAAAAACATTATTTTGAGGATGTTGATATGATTTTCTAATTGAAACTAACTAAAGGGAAGAAAGAAAACTTGTAATTGAATTCTAATGTAGAGTAGGGGTCGATTCCTGAAGACGTAATATAAATGAAAACTGCAGATCGAATATCGAAGAAAAATTTTAAAATTATCTTAAAACTAAGAATTCCAAAATGCATAAAATGAATTGCAGAAATTAAATTGAAGCTTAAAACATAGATTGCATAAAAGATAAATGTATGGATTGCATAAAAGGAAAATTACAAAAATAAATGAAGATTGGAAGCTTAATGCTTCCTCCTTCTACAAATAAAAGAAAAACAAGAAAATTGCATTGTCTTTCCCTCTCTCTCCCACGGTGGGCCTTCAACATAAAATATATATTTTTTTATTTCTTTCTTCTTCCCAAGAACAGAGCAATGCTCTGTTTATTGGCCTCCACCCCGAGCACTCCCTTGTTTCACAGCCGAGAGCCCCTTCTTATAGGTCGCCCGAGCCTTGATTGCGTATGGAGATGAGGAGGAACAGGCGCCTGGGATCGTGCACGGGATCTCTTCTTCGGAACGGACGCAGGATCATGGGAAGGCTGAGAGGTTGATTCGGGAAGGGAGGAGGCTGATCCAGTTGATTGGGCTGCCAGATTGGAAGCGGAAGGTTGGAAGGAGGACGTGGATCTGCTCCGGGATGCTTGGATGCTGGGAATCCGGAAGAGGCTTGCCGTCGGAAGGAGCTGGATTACCGGCTGCTGGGCGTGTGATCGACGGGAGATTTCATGCGCTGGTGAGGAGGCGATGATCCGTGGGATTGGAAGTGGAAGGCAGCTGGGTCTGCGGTGATCAATGGGAGGGATCACCGAGGAGGCGATGATGGCGGTGAAGACGTGGACGCGGGTGGCTTGATTACAGCTTGGATCACGGCTGTGAATTGGCTGCTGGGAGGAATCGCGGAGGAGATGGATTCGTGGATGGCTGGGAGGAGAAACGGGCATTGCTGCATTACGGAAGATTGAGAGGAGCTGGAGATCCGATTACTGGGAGGAGGCGTGGATCACGGACGCGGCGTCGGAGGCTGGAGATGTGGACGTTATGGGAGGAGACGCAATGGATCTGGGGTCGTGATCGATGGGAGGCACCGCACGGGCTGGCTGCAAGGTGGGGATGACGCGGAGGAGCCGATCACGGCTTGATGGGCGTTGGGAGATCGCTGGAAATCACGCCTTGCTGGGACATGGATCATGGCTTGATGGACCACGGCCTTGGGGAGACGCCGGTGATGAGGTGGAAGATGAATACGGACGCGTGATGCTGGGAATCCGGAAGAGCTAGCACGGGTGCTTGGCTTGGCTGAAAATGGGTCATGTGCCAGTTTCTGCAATGGAATTGGGTTTGGAGGAAGGTCTGGGAGATACCATTTCCATCCAATTAGTCATATGAATAAAATAATGTGATATGAAATTTGGCTTGTAGACAGACGGACTAAGTTCGTCACGGGTCATCTGTTCTGACTAGAGGTCAGTTGCAAGTCTTTCAAGTCATGGGTCACCCAGCACCTTATAGTTATGACATGGCCAATTTAGATTTGCCCAAAATTATTTTCCAAAAGCACAAAAGAAATGGAGCCGATTCGGACCCGAACCCGACTCGGACCCGATTTGAAGTCAAATTTGTACTCAATGTGCATTTTATCTCTAATTTATACTAATCTATGTTAAACCCGAATATAATATTGATCTAGTGAATTTATCATTATTAGTTAGCAATAACACTAATTTTAGTAACATGTAGGTCGCACTTTTGTGCTCTCATCACATTTTTCAATGTTTAACAGGATCCCTCATATTACTGATGCAACTACGGTAAAATGCTTCTATCCTCCATATGCATCATATTTTCGTCCAAAATAAAAATAATAAAAAAAATAAAATAATAATAAAATAATAATAATAATAATATAATATTATTAAAAAAATAAAAAAAAATAATAAAAAAATATTGAGGACAACGTCTGGTCTAGGTTGGGGGGTATAGGATTCGAATTTTTAAAGAAATTTTCGTATTTTTAAATATTTCATCTCAAAAAAAAAACCTAATTTCTATGTTTTAGTGCTGAAATGATAAACACACGAAGTATATAAAAACTAAAAAGCCCAATGACTAGTCAGGAGTAAGACAATTTCAGTTCTTTTCATTAAAAGTTCTTTTAGTGAGTTGTAAGATAATTTTTACTTTGAAATTTCACAACACACATGGCCTGCACTTCTAAGGATTAGGTTCAACATTATGTTGTTAAATCTGGTAGCAACCTTGAGTCCTGATGAATCATACCTATCTAATTCACCATGATCTCATTTAAAAAAAAAAAAGTGAATTTAGTCAGATACATCGAAAAGGGCTACCTATTGTCAAAGGTCAGCAGGCTTGTATGAGGAACCCGAGCATAGGTCCGTAGGGAAGTCTTGATGCCCAACACCTTATGCCATCTGGTATGGGAGTGTTGACTGAATGCTCGCTACACGGAGGAATCATTACAAGAGTAAAAGTGCATAATTTATTTATATAAAAAAAAAGAAAGAGAAAATAATATTGACCTTGAAAAAGACGATAGTGTGAAAGCCATCGTTGAAAAAAAAAAAAATTCGAGTAAACTGGAATATTACAGATAAAGCCCATGAGGTATAAAGTAAACATCCACAACTCTCGAAATCCTGCAAGATAGGATGATTTTGAATCAGTGATTAAGTCTTATCAGACCAATTCTTGGAAACTACTAGTTTTAGCAGTATTTTGGAGATCTAAAGCCTTAGCTTGTGTACGATCCAGATTTCACCGAGCACTCAAATACAAAAAGTCTTACAACTTCCTAACGGAAACTTAATGACCTCAACTTGAATTGCATCTTGACCTAGGATTTGGGTTGACTTAGTAATTAAAACTTTGTGTGCTTTCGAAATTATTGGCACTTATGCATTTGAAATTAGATTTTATAAAATAGTAAAATAAATTCTTTGGGCAGAGACAACAGTTTGTAGGTATCTGAGCCGGAAACCCTCACGAGACAAAACTCGTCCACTAGGGCCACCTAGGGGTTTAAAGCCTTATTGCATACGGTAAATGCAATCGCGATTCCTGCGAAAGTGAGTTCGTTTTTTTTTATTTTATTTTGCTCAAGGACTAGCAAAATGTAGGTTGGGGGGTGTGATAAGTGCTAAATAATGCATAAATTAATATCTTATTCATAGCACTTATCATTATTTTAATTCACATATTTTGAAATTCAATTAAAAAATTATGTTACCATCATCATTGCATTTTAATAAATTATTAAAGGTAATTCGAGTTTTACTTATTTACTGATTGAGCTTAATGTATGCAGGTCAAGTCACGCTTAGTTAGGTAAAGCCTAAACTACACTGCATTATTTCACAATTTTACATCCTCCAGAGTCGACTCCAAGAACACTTCTCCAAAACCCAGTGCTTCCCATTAATTTCTGACTCTTCACACGTTTACCTAAATTTCTTCCCACTCGTTCCAACTTTTTCCACATAATCCAACTCTCCTATTTTAATAAAATCCCTTCAAATTATTTGTTTCTCCGATCTCAAAGTATACCATCTAGTTGCACGGATCCCAAAGCCTCATCCCATCTCAGCCATTCATCTTGCATCCACGTCACCAGGCATCCTTCACTTCGCTCATTCCATCCTCCGTGTTTGGATATTCCGTGATGACTTCCTAGCCGAACAACCACCAGCCTCATATTCTTCTGCTAGATCCCAGCCGCATTTAGCCATCGGCAGAATCCTCAAACTCCCAAACATGGATCTCAGCTCTGCTTCTATCTCGGTCCCACGGTTATCCTCCCGTTCGCGATGACAACCACCCACGGATAACTCCCAGCCGAGATCCTCTCGTCATCTTCCTAACCTCCCAACTCCACGCTCCCAAGTTCATTTCCTCTTCCGATTCCTTCTCAAACCGAATCTAGATTAGAACAAAAGCATCCCTGTTTCTCCGTGACATCCTCCACATCCTTTCCGAGCTTATCTTCCCAAGGAATGAACCAACTCCTTTCGCTCCCAGCTCAACCTCAAGTCCCAGCTTCATCTCTATCGCATTTCAGCTCCCTAGCTTCCATCCGCAAGCCATTCCAAGCTTCACGGAATAAAACTGGACTCCCAGCTGCCAGCCGTGAACTTCATCCGCATCATCCTCTGTTTCGGAACAGAGAAGCATCTTTATCTTCTTCCAGCTCACGGATCTTCTTCCCAACCAAATCCAAACGTATTATCCCCTGCTTCGGATAAGTCTCAAACTCCCTCCGGATCACACATCCTTCTGCATCCAAAGATCCTCTATTCCTCTACCGAACTCAGGATCCGATCTTACCTCCTAGCTCATGGATTCGTCTCCTCTTCCGGCTTGATCCCAGCTCCTCCCAGCCAAGATCCCAACATCCAAGTTCATCCCCTGCATCTCGTTCGCATCTTTCCCAACTTCCGGAACATTCCACGTCCACAGATCCACCGTTCCCAAGCTTCCTTTCTTCCGGATTGAGTCCATCGACACGGGGTAAAATCCAAATCCTTATCCAAACAGCATCCCATCCGAGATTCTCCCGAGCTTCATGGATCACGGATCATCACCTTCTTCTGCATCCTCCACGCGTCCGGATCAACTCAATCCAGCAGCGGCGGATTACTCTGCTTCGGAACAGATTTCTAGCACTATCTGGGATTCATCTTCATCTCGTGACCAGCCAAATCCCGAGCTTCACAGGTTGTTCTCCCATCCGGATCAACTCTATCCAGCAGCGTCCTTATCATTCCACTCGCACGTGAAGCAAAAACAGGGGAGAAAGGAGGGCTGGTGAATGCTATAAAAGGAGGAGGAGACGGATCCCATGGAGATCATCTCTCCTGAGGTCAAGTTCCCACAAAAATAAAAAAAAAAAAAAGAGAAAGAGAAAACTTTTGGGTATTCCGGGAATAACTTCCCGTATAGAAAAAAATAAAGTGTTGAGAGGGAGTTCTTCGATGGAAGTCGCCAGAGGAAGAAAGAAAGAAGAGCTGGTCGCGATGGAAGTCTTCTCCACTGCTGCGGCTATTCAATTCTCCATGCAGGGCTGATCTCCTCTCCAATGCTGGATGCAACCCTAACAAAGGGACACGATTTTTTTGTATTTTTGATTTTTATTCTTAGAGTTGTATAAACTTTATTTTGCTCTGAATGAATATTTTATTTCATCTCATATTTAATTTTTGTGATTTTAAATATGACGTTTATACAACTGTTCTTCATGATCACTAAGTAAATATAAGATAGTCCATGCTTAGGGAAGATGCAATATCCTGCCACATTAGTTTAGGGTAGACATTTCATACCAACTGAAGATGGATTATTCCCAATTACTTTTGTGAATTTCTATTTAAATGCTTATTAGGCTTGTAGCCAATTTGCATGTTAATCCAAGAATAAATTAAAATACAAATAACCCTTGTTCCGATGTTAGTGGTGAATTCCTTGCCCTAGGTATCCCTCAAACTGATATTATTTTAATTGCATTTATTTATTAAATTTCCTTAGTTTAATTTTCTTCACAAACTCTTCCTTTTAAATATTTTTATTTTTTTAAGAAAAGCAACTGTACCCCAATCCTTGTGGATCGATACCTGTAATCACTATCCTACCAGATACGTGCTATTGCGTGGTCTTTAAAGTTGACTATTATCTCCCTCTCGATCTTTCCTTGCCGGGGGGGTTGGGGAGGAAGAAGGCCCTACGGGCCGAACAGGGCCAAGCATGGGCCCTGTTCACCGTGGGCCCGACCTGGGCCCGGTTCACTGTGGGCCCAACTTGGGCCCAGTTTAAAAAAAAAAGAAAAAAAGAAAGAAGAGAAGAAAATCCGAAACTCAGTTCAACTCTGAACCATAACCCGGAGCCCGAACCCGAACACGAATCCGAACCCAAAACCCGAAACCCGAAATCTGAAACTCCGAACCTGAAATCCGAAACCTAGTTCAGACATGAAATCCGAAACCCAAAACCTGAAACTTGAAACCCAGAACCCGAAATCTGAACCCATTTGGCAAATAAATAGAATTTTGCAGTTAAGCTCTTGACAGTATATTATTTCACAAAAGAGTATTCTGTAATTTATGTTTGGTCCCTATAAGAAAGATTGTTACATAAATAATCCATTAGAGACCACCTTTGGGGGCCCTATTTGGCCGGGTCTATGCGGGCCCATTGGGCCGTATCCGATATGGGCCCTATCGGGCCGTATCCGATTATGGGCCAACTCTGAGTCCTGTTGGGCCGTGTCCAATAGTATTATTTTTGAATTTTGGTTAGTTCTAAAATTAACAAGGAATTAATTAAATTTAAACAGGTGAACCTAATCCGCCTACCTGAAGTAGGAATCAAGCGAGAAAATGTAAGTAACTTAATACTTCAAGTGTGATTTCTAAATTATTTGATAGACTGATTATGTTTTGACATATGTTTTGTATTCAGTAAAATAGGTCAGGCATGTTAAATTTTATTTGAAAATCATGTTACATGCTCTGAAATCCATGAATATAATTGGACAATTTCTGAAATATATTTTTATATATATATGCATTCTCAGCATGGCTATGATCTGTTCTGTTCTATTCTGGCCCCGCCAATGAAGATTATACATTGGACCTGTCGACTTGTAATCTGTAAGAAACCGGTTTTGACACCGCGCCATCGGTGATTAGAATAGTGGTTTCTGAACACCGTTGCCACCGGTGACTAACAATAGTGGTTTCTGGCACTCTATACAACCCATGCTACTGGGTTACGTGGCCGTAGCCTATCATGTTGAGATTCTGATATCAGAGTTTTCAGAAAAATGATAATAAGTTTTGAAAACAGCAAAACAATAATATTTATTATTTATTCCAGACATTATCCTGTATTTTGTGTTGGGGTATGTGGAGACCATTGGTGATGAAGAGAATTGAAGGAGAATAAATTTTGCATAGTTTTTGTCTGGCGGACTGTCGGAGTCGACTCGAGCTACAGTCGAGTCGACTCGGGAACAGTCGAGTCGACTCGAGATCCGTCGAGTCGACCCGGGAGAAGAAAGGCCGAAAAACCATGTTTCTGTCTGGACTGTCAGAGTCGACTCGAGCTACAGACGAGTCGACTCGAAGCATCATCGAGTCGACTCGAGCTACAGTCGAGTCGACCCGAGATCGTGCCAGTTATTCTGGGAGTTGTCCAGACGTGCCAGAGCCGACTCGAACTGTAGCCGAGTCGACTCGAGCTCGCGGGAAATCTTACGGATGAGTTTCTTTTTCGTGTTTTTGTTGGCGTTTCGACGGCTATGATCATCTGAAGGTCTTGAGACTATATATAGGACTCATGAGAGCCCTAGGGTAAGGTTTTTTGCCGTATATTTGAGAGAGACTCTTGTTTGTGAGGCTAGGGTTCTAGAGAAGAAGAGGATTGGGATCCTACTTCTTGTGCAAAGGGAATTCTGTGTGAATCTCTTGTAGATCGATCGCATGTGATCGTTCGGGCGTGTGCTATCTCTGTAATCAGATCATCCTAATTGAGATTTGGAGCGGTGGAGGACGTAGGCTACTTGTAGCCGAACCTCGTTACATCTTTGTGTTTGCTTTGCTATTTTTCTTCCTTCTTCTTCCTTTGATCTTTGATAATCCGTTGCGGTGCTCAAGTGTTTTACCCTACTGATACCAAGGGTAATCTTTTGCCCTTCGTAGCGGAAGCGAAGTGGTGATCCTTGAGTCCGGTGTCGAGGGAGCGAGAGAGTGCTTATCCGTTCGCTTCTCTCCTTGCTTGTCCGACGTCGGTGGCGGCGCCGGTGTGAGTGGGTTCCGGTGCGGGTCGCTGACAACAAGTGGTATCAGAGCTATTGGTTTTCTGCGATGGCGGATGAAGGAAAGGTGCGAATTGAGAAGTTCAATGGCACGAACTTCGGGTTTTGGAAGATGCAAATAGAGGATTACCTTTACCAGAAGGATCTCTATTTACCTCTTGGAGGTAGAGCAAAGAAACCAGAGAAGATGTCCGATGAAGACTGGGAGGTCCTCGATCGGAAGACGCTCGGCACCATTAGATTGTCACTTGCATCCCAAGTGGCATTCAACATCAAAAACGAGAAGACGACGATGGAGTTGATGGCAACATTGTCGCGGATGTACGAGAAACCCTCAGCATCAAACAAGGTATTTCTCATGAAGAGGTTGTTTAATCTTCGTATGAAAAATGGCGGCAGCATAGCTGAATACCTCAACGAATTCAATGGACTCACGGCCCAGTTGGAGTCAGTGGAGATTAGTTTTGACGATGAGATTCGGGCATTGCTAATCCTCTCCAGATTGCCTGATAGCTGGGAGGGCCTGGTGATGGCGGTGAGCAACTCTTCGGCGACGGGGAAGTTGATCTTTGATGACGTTGTGGGAGTGCTTCTAAGTGAAGAAGCAAGAAGGAAATCTTCTGGAGCTACGGAGTCGTCTGGAAGTGTACTAAACACCTCTGACCGGGGAAGACAAAAGAAGGACGGTCGATTTCGAAACGACTCGAAGTCGAGATCCAGCAGGTCTCGAGCACCTCAGAACAAGGGAGTGAAGTGCTGGAACTGCGGGGAAGACGGGGCACTTTAGGAGGGACTGCAAATCTCCTAAAGGGAAGCAAGGCGATCACACCGAAGGAGTCAGCAAGGATCTGGCAAATCTTGCTGAAGACGGTGATATGGATGCCCTCGTTCTATCTTTATCTACCTGTGACGAGTCTTGGGTGATAGACTCGGGCGCGTCTTTCCATGCTACATCCCAACGGAAGCTTCTTGGAGGATATGAGAAGGGAGACTTCGGCAAAGTCTACCTAGGGGATGGAGAGCCTTGCACCATACAAGGAAGGGGAAGCGCGGAAGTGAAGTTGATTTCTGGATCTTCACTTGAGCTTGAGGACGTACGGCACGTGCCTCAACTGCAGAGAAATCTGATTTCTGTTGGACAGTTGGCGAGCCAGGGGTACAAGACTATTTTCACAGCTGATCAGTGGAAGATATCCAGGGGCTCGTTGACGGTGGCTAGTGGCAAGAAGGTTGGGACACTTTATGTCGCCAACGGCACGGAGAACTCTATTGGAGTTGCTGCAGCAGATGTGGACGCCAAGTTATGGCATTGCAGACTTGGGCACATGAGTTATCAGGGACTGGAGGTGATGCACTAGTTGGAAAAGCTGCAGGATCTCAGGAGTGTTGAGATGGACTTCTGTGAGGATTGTGTTCTCGGAAAGCAGAAGCGTGTTTCATTCAACAAAGAAGGAAAACCTCGGAAGCAAGAAAAGCTAGATCTCGTGCACACGAACGTGTGGGGGCCTGCACCAATTTTCTTCCATTGGTGGATCTCAGTACTATGTTACTTTTATTGATGATGCTACCAGGAAGCTTTGGGTGTTCTTCTTGAAGCACAAGTCAGAGGTATTTAGGGTCTTCAGGAGATGGCAGGCGATGGTAAAACTCAAGACAGGAAGGAGGTTGAAATGCCTGAGATCGGACAACGGTGGTGAGTATTGTAGCAGGGAGTTTGAGGACTACTGTGCAGATGCTGGGATCGTCAGGCAGAGGACAGTTTCAGGGACACCACAACAAAATGGAGTTGCTGAAAGGATGAACAGAACAATTAATGAACGTGCCAGGAGCATGAGGATACATGCTGGATTGCCACAGCAGTTTTGGGCGGAAGCAGTTAACACTGCTGCCTACTTGATCAACAGAGGGCCATCAAAGAAACTTGAATTTGGGATTCCTGAGGAAGCATGGACAGCGAAGAAGATTGATTTGGCGCACTTACGAGTATTCGGTTGTACCAGTTATGTCCATGTTGATTCCAGTGAAAGAAGCAAACTAGACGCCAAATCAAAGAAGTGCATTTTCGTTGGATACGGAGGTCAACTGTTTGGGTACTGGCTGTGGGATCCCGAACACAGGAAGATCATTCGTAGTAATGATGTGGTATTCAATGAGAAAATGCAGCAGAGCTATGAATCAGAAACAAAACCTGTTGAGCCGTGTTTTGTGGATCCTGAAGAGGAGTCTGCAAATTCTGATCAGAAGACTCAGTCAGAGCAAGAACCTGAAGCATTGGCACCCCCTCCACAACTAAGAAGGTCCACTCGTAGTACTCATGGGAAGCCTCCTCAAAGGTATGATGGGACTCTTAGTTATTTGCTGCTCACAGATAATGGTGAACCTGAATGCTTTACGGAAGCATTGGAGGTTGATACCAGGAAGGAGTGGGAGTTGGCCATGGATGATGAGATGAAGTCATTGGAGCAGAATCAAACATGGGATTTGGTGGATCTGCCCAAGGGGAAGAAAGCACTGTCAAACAAATGGGTTTACAGGCTGAAGGAAGAGCAGGATGGGAAGAAGCGGTACAAGGCCAGGCTGGTTGTAAAAGGATTTCAGCAGAGAGCAGGTATCAACTTCACAGAGATTTTTTCTCCTGTAGTCAAGATGAGTTCTATTCGAGCGGTGCTGAGCATGGTGGCAGTAGAGGATCTTCACTTAGAGCAGCTTGATGTGAAGACGGCCCTTTCTCCACGGAGATCTCGATGAGGAGATATATATGCAGCAGCCGGAGGGATACATTGCAGCTGGCACGGGTGACTTAGTCTGCAAATTAAAGAAAAGTCTCTATGGTTTGAAACAGGCACTCAGACAATGGTATCTCAAGTTCGATAGTTACATGCTTGAGATAGGATACAGAAGATGTCAGGAGGATCACTGTTGCTACTTCCGGGACTTCGGTACATCTTACATTATCTTGCTATTGTATGTTGATGACATGTTAGTTGCAGGAGCTAGCATGCATGAGATTGCAAAATTGAAGCTGAAGCTGTCAAGAAAATTTGCAATGAAGGATCTAGGAGCAGCGAAACAGATCCTTGGGATGCGGATCAGCAGAGATAGGTCTAAACATATCCTCAGACTATCTCAGGCGGAGTACATCAGCCGAGTACTCAGGAGATTCTGCATGGAGGGTGCCAAACCTGTTGGCACACCGCTGGGTGCCCACTTTAAGCTTTCAAAAGGGCAAAGTCCGAAGACGTGGGTGGAGGAGCTCAATATGTCAAAAATCCCGTATGCATCGGCAGTGGGGAGCTTGATGTACGCTATGGTGTGTACGAGACCAGACATTGCTCAAGCAGTGGGAGTTGTGAGTCGCTTTATGAGCTGCCCAGGCTTGGAGCATTGGCGCGCGGTCAAATGGATACTGAGGTATCTGAGAGGCACTGAGCACATGTCATTGTGCTATGGAGGTTCTGAGATCCAGGTTACAGGGCTCTGTGGACTCAGACATGGCAGGGGACTTGGACGGCAGGAGGAGCACGACAGGGTACTTGTTCACCTTGGGCAGTGGAGCCGTCAGTTGGATTTCCAGGTTACAACCAGTTGTTGCATTGTCGACTACGGAGGCGGAGTATGTGCCAGCCACAGAGGCGTGCAAGGAACTAATATGGCTTTCAAGGCTTGATGAAGGAGCTTGGGAAGGAGCAGAAGGATGCATGTTATATTCAGATAGTCAAAGTGCAATTCATCTGGCGAAGAATTCAGCTTTCCATTCAAGGACGAAGCATATTGACATACGGTACCACTTCGTGAGGTCATTACTCGAGCAGGGACTTGTCAAGTTGGAGAAAATTCATACAAGTCAGAATTCCTGCAGATATGTTGACGAAGGTCGTCACGGTGGAGAAGCTGAGGAGTTGTTCAGCTTCTGTTGGTCTTCACGCTTGAAGACGTTGAGGAGGCATCGTACCAATTTCACTAGGATGATCCAGTTGCAGTGGGAGCACAGAGGAGAACCAAGTAACAAGAGGATATACCCAAGGTCTCCAAGTGGGAGATTGTTGGGGTATGTGGAGACCATTGGTGATGAAGAGAATTGAAGGAGAATAAATTCTGCATAGTTTTTGTCTGGCGGACTGTCGGAGTCGACTCGAGCTACAGTCGAGTCGACTCGAGGTCCGTCGAGTCGATCCGGAAGAAGAAAGGCCGAAAAACCATGTTTCTGTCTGGACTGTCAGAGTCGACTCGAGCTACAGTCGAGTCGACTCGAAGCATCATCGAGTCGACTCGAGCTACAGTCGAGTCGACCCGAGATCGTGCCAGTTATTCTGGGAGTTGTCCAGACGTGCCAGAGCCGACTCGAACTGTAGCCGAGTCGACTCGAGCTCGCGGGAAATCTTACGGATGAGTTTCTTTTTGGTGTTTTGTTGGCGTTTCGACGGCTATGATCATCTGAAGGTCTTGAGACTATATATAGGACTCATGAGAGCCCTAGGGTAAGGTTTTTGCCGTATATTTGAGAGAGACTCTTGTTTGTGAGGCTAGGGTTCTAGAGAAGAAGAGGATTGGGATCCTACTTCTTGTGCAAAGGGAATTCTGTGTGAATCTCTTGTAGATCGATCGCATGTGATCGTTCGGGCGGTGCTATCTCTGTAATCAGATCATCCTAATTGAGATTTGGAGCGGTGGAGGACGTAGGCTACTTGTAGCGAACCTCGTTACATTCTTTGTGTTTGCTTTGCTATTTTTCTTTCCTTCTTCTTCCTTTGATCTTTGATAATCCGTTGCGGTGCTCAAGTGTTTTACCCTACTGATACCAGGGGTAATCTTTTGCCCTCGGTAGCGGAAGCGAAGTGGTGTATCCTTGAGTCCGGTGTTGAGGGAGCGAGAGAGTGCTTATCCGTTCGCTTCTCTCCTTGCTTGGTCCGACGTCGGTGGCGGCACCGGTGTTGAGTGGGTTTCGGTGCGGGGTCGCTGACAACATTTTGATCTGATATGCTCTGACCCCACTTTGGGGTATTTTGTTGCTTACTGGGCTAGTGTATCTCATTATTTTATTTTCTCTGTTTTTCAGATCCAGAGGCTTGATCGCACGGGATTCGGGAGTGCGTTACATTTTTCGACGATTTTCTTCGATTATTGGCATTTTAGTTAGATTAGTTTGGACATTTGAATTATGTTGTCGAATGTTATTTTGGAATTTTGTAAGACTGCTTTTGAATGACTTTAATTATTTATGTTAATTTTAAGCATCTGTGATTAACCCTCAAATAAGTTTGAACATCTGTATTTGCTCCGATATGTTTCGATGCCTTGCACGCCTGTGCGGCCCGCCGTGCGGGCGTGCGGCGTCTGCCGCACCTCGGGCTCGAAGCGTGACAGATTTGGTGGTATTAGAGCTCAGGTTTCAGATTCCTAGGAATTGTATTTGAAATAGTCGGATGGAGTTTAAGTTTTAGGATCTTTAGGATTCGTCGGAAAGTTTGAGAGATGGGTAGACATTAGGCCATTAGACGAAGGTATTTATTTGCTTTTGCTATTGATAAATTTAAGTTATTTTATCTGAATTTTTGAAATATAAAAATTAGAATGCAACCTAATTATGGTCATAACTAAAGTGTGAATAAACTATTCTGAGAGTTTTCTTGGTGGAGCAATTTGTATTTCAAGTTATGATTAATTAGATTTTGACTAAATTAAGTGAAGGAATATGATCATGGGATATTTTAGTGCAATATAATTATTTTGGAAGTTTAACTTGGTATCAGGCACTATGGATATTGCTTTTAGTTGAAGTTAATTATTTTGGTGGCAAATTAAGGTTCATTTATAAAAGTTTGTTTAAAGTTTGGACTAGAAAAATATTTTATAATATTCATTGAAATATTCTTCGAGGATTGAAATCTGTATGTGGATCATGTATGAAACTCTTGTGTAGATAGAAAACATTATTTGGGATGAAATTCTAGAATTTTTCTTTGGCTTTACCTAGAATTTGAAATTTTAGATCTTTTCAAATTACAATGCAAATTGGTATTTTAATTGGAAGTGATTAGTAAATTATGAGAATATTGGTTGCTTAAATTATTTTAAGCTGGTCAGCAATATTAACTTTGTGATTTGAAAATAGTTTCTGATGGCTTTTCTGATTAAGAAGAATTTCAATGTCAAAGAAAAGAATAGTGTTTTTGATTTTGACTGATATGGATATCATGGTGTCATTAGTGTAGGTACTTCTATCTATTATGCAAAAAAAAAAAAAAATCATTGGAAAGTATAGTATTTTTGATTTTGATCGATATGGATATCATTGTGTTATTAGTAAATCTCTAAGTCACATTTCTATTTATGCACCCGAGAATCTCCGCATTAAGGGTAAGATGATCAGAAATCTCTTATTCTCTAGTGATTGTTATTAAGTTTCTTCTTCTTTCTACACAGAAAACTCTCTAACTTATCCATCAGAGGGCCTGGCCAGAGTCAACTCCAATGAGTTCCCTTACCTCTTTATTGCCTTATAGATCGGCAGAGGCAGTCCACATCAACAATCCGAAGTCGGCATCAGCAAATTACATTTAAGCTCTAGTGAGTTCTCTTACGTCTCTATTCCTTATAGATCGACGAACGCAATCCATGTCAGCGATCCAAAGATCTACAGCAAATAATATATTTTACCTTTCTCTGGCTCGACAAGTACGAATAGCGGTTTTTACTCTCTTTCCATTAATAATAAACCTTGTTGGAATCTTGCAGCCCTTTTTGTATTGTCTATTGATACATATGGTGTCTACAAATAAATAAACAAAGCCTGAATCCTAAGGGAAAATTCAAAAAAAAAAGATCTATTAATTTTTTAAGTCTCAAGGTGCTAGCTTTATCATTTCTTTTAAAGTTTGCTAAAGCTTTCCAATAATAAGCTAAAATTGAGTCAGAAAAACAAAAGAAACTTTAAAGGCAATTGTGATCTTATTTTCTTGTAGTTATTGATATTCTTGCAGAGATTGTAAGAATATCAAAGCATATCAAACTTGATATGATGTTATTTCTAGAAATAATATAGAGAATCTGTAACAACCCAGGATCTCACCCAAAATGGCTAGCCGGCAGGTATTATTGGATTTCTTGACCCTGTATAAGTACCCAAGATCTACCCAGCGAATAATGATGTGGGACTAAACACACGCCCGCACAGATCCTCACATACTCCCCCGTTCAAGCCCTGACATCCTCGTCAGGCTAAGGGTTCGAATCCATTCAAATCTAATCACAAACACCACGATCGGTCCGTGGTCAACCCCAATGGATCTGTGCTGCAGTGTCCCTAGTCCACATAAGTTATGAGCCGGGTCGCTCTGATACCATTTGTAACAACCAGGATCTCACCCAAAATGGCTAGCCGGCAGGTATTATTTGGATTCCTTGACCCTGTATAAGTACCCAAGATCTACCAGCGAATAACTGATGTGGGACTAAACACCGCCGCACAGATCCTCACAGAATCATAATAGAAATTGTTACCTCAAACATGTTTCATCAATTCAGATTGCCTTTAGAAGCCGTGCCATCTGTGCGTGCACGATGCCTTACCAATGAATGATCGAATGTGAGTAAGCGGGCAAGAAAACAATGAAAAAATCTGGCGCTTGTACAAAATTATAATGAGCATCCTGAAAATTTTTATCATTACGTTGATCAAGTTGTACACCATGGTATCCAAGTAAAGAAAGCACACAACTGTAGATTACCATGTGTTGTAAAGGTTAGCCACATCTCCTTTGAAGCTTGGAAGCTTCATAGAGGTTTTGCACTACATGAGACGGAAGCAAACCACTTCTAAACGTTGATAATATCTATAACACACCTTTCTCAACACCCAAGTGCATGCCTCTCGCTGAAACGTACGACCCACGCCATGCGACTCTCCATGTCGGTATTCGTTCATGGAGGTAGGTTGGAGTATTTAAACCATTAATTTCTCTTAGATCTTTTTAAATAAGCTGCTATAATAATGCCTCTAATACACTCAGTTGGCTCCCCTCGGACCATCAACTTCTATGATCACTCACATTTTTTTGTTTCCACTTGTCTCAAATAATTATTATCCCACGACTGTTCAGAAAAAGAAATGGGTGTGTTTATCGGTTGCTTCAATTATTTAGCGGCCCACTATGAACAAATAATTTAATTTTGAGCTCATCTTATCCCTTAGTTTGCTAGTCTTTGACCTTATACATAAGAGTTTAGAGGTAGGGAGGGAACTCAGAGATGAAGAGGATGACTGGCTACGTTTTTGAAAGGTAGAACTCTTCGCATGATTATAGTAGCCTTTTATATTCTACTTCCTCACACATTTTTTTTATCATCAACATCAAGAGTCTATTTATTACTCTAATAAATAGGTAATATAAGTGGCATGAAAGATAAAAAGGAAAAACTAAAGACGATGAAGATTTGGGGTTTTTTATGAGTTCTTTAATACAACAACATCTGGCATTTTTCTTAAAAGATTAACACGTGCCCTTTCTTTTCCCTTTTTTTCGGGTACAAGTAGGGGAGAAGAAACCAGGGCCTTATCTCATGGGACGTGATCGTACTCGCTACGACTCTAAAAACTTACTAGTTTATCCACCAGCTGGTTGGCTTCTCTGAAATATGGCTGGCATAGAACAGATCGAGGGAAGAAACAAAGTGGATGATATTTCATATTTCATATTAAACCACTTTCATATTTCATGATTTAGAATCCGTTTTGCCGGTTTTTTTTTGCCTATATTTTTTCATGGGCGAGAGGCTATTACCTAGCAGACCTGATGCATTATAAGTACGGCCGGACATGACGGCACTCAGTTCTCTAAATTTTCACAGACCGCTGAGACGCATTGGACACCGCGAGATGTGCAGTTGTCTTCCGGGCCGCTGGACCCTACTCCGCTGAGCGGTTCCAGTGTGGGCATAAATCTCCTTCAACCATATTCTGGTTATCTCAGCTGATCGATGGCTGCTAGCGTTCCATCCCATGCCGCTCTATGTTTAACCATATTCTGTTCTGGAATGGAAAAGGCTCGAAATTTACTTTGCTCCACGAGTAATAGGGATCCATTGTGATCACTTAAAACAAATCCTGCCCCCAGCTTCTCCTATCCTTCCATGAAGCATCAAAGTTCACCTTAGCGAATCACTGAGAGGGGGTACGCATGTAACCACCTCTGTAAACATGGGATCGAACTCACTAAGCTGCTGGCATCCAGGGTTGTGACTTTTCCATATTGGTAGTATTCACATGGCCTCATAACCTTCACAAGATGTTGGACTGGACGTTGCATTATTTCTATGTATTTCATTCCACAGGGCTGTTGCTAACGAAAAAGTAAGAATGTAATGTTCATTTCTTCTTTACTTCCTAGCAAAGATGACGTTCATTACTTCGATTCTGAAGAAGTCCACTTGATTCTAAAACTATTTGCATGGTTGTCGGCCCCAGATTACTTTCCACCAATATTGAAGCTTAACTCTTGGAGCTGCATGTTGGCAGCGACCCGCACCGGAACCATCACACCGGTACAACCACCAACGTCGGACAAGCAAAGAGAGAAGCAAACGGATAAGCATCTCTCGCTCCCTCGACACCGGGACTCAAGGATCACCGCTTCGCTTCCCTACGAAGGGCAAAAGATTACCCCGTGGTATCAATAGGGTAAAACACTTGAGCACCGCAGGGATTATCAAACCAAAGGAAGAAGAAATAGGAAGAAATAGCAAAGCAAACACAAAGATGTAACGAGGTTCGGCTACAAGTAGCTACGTCCTCCACCGCCCAAATCTCAGTTAGGATGAACAGATTACAGAGATAGCACACACCCGACGATCACACGCGATCGCTCTACAAGAGATTCACACAGAATTCCTTTGCATAAGAAGTAGGATCCCAATCCTCTTCTTCTCTAGAACCCTAGCCGCACAAAACAAGAGTCTCTCTCAAAAATATCCTTGAATATCTCTCCTCCTAGGGCTCTCATGAGTCCTATATATAGTCTCAAACCTTCAGATGATCATAGCCGTCGAAACGCCACCAAAACACCAAAAGAAATCGTCCGTACGATTTTTTCGCGAGCCCGAGTCGACTCGGCTGTGGTTCGAGTCGACTCTGGCACGTCTGGACAAATGGCACGATCTAGAGTCGACTCGACTGTAGCTCGAGTCGACTCCGACGATGCTTTCGAGTCCGACTCCGACTGTATCTCGAGTCGACTCTGACAGTCGAGACAGAAACATGGTTTTCTCGGTCTTCTGGTCTTTCTCCTCCCGGGTCGACTCGACTGTTCCCGAGTCGACTCGACTGTTCCCGAGTCGACTCCGACAGTCCGCCAGACAGAATTATGCAGAATTGATTCTCCTTCAATTCTCTTCATCACCAATGGTCTCCACATACCCCAACAATCTCCCACTTGGAGACCTTGGGTATATCCTCTTGTTACTTGGCTCTCCTCTGTGCTCCCACTGAAACTGAATCATCATAGTGAGATAGGTACGATGCCTCCTCAACGTCTTCAAGCATGAAGACCAGCAGAAGCTGAACAACTCCTCAGCTTCTCCACCGTGACGACCTTCGTCAACATATTTGCAGGATTCTGACTTGTATGAATCTTCTCCAACTTGACGAGTCCCTGCTCGAGCAATGACCTCACAAAGTGGTACCGTATGTCAATATGCTTCGTCCTTGAATGGAAAAGCTGAATTCTTTGCCAGATGAATTGCACTTTGACTATCTGAATATAACATGCAATCCTTCTGCTCCTTCCCAAGCTCCTTCATCAAGCCCTGAAGCCATATTAGTTCCTTGCACGCCTCTGTGGGCTGCCACATACTCCGCCTCCGTAGTCGACAGTGCAACAACTGGTTGCAACCTGGAAATCCAACTGACGGCTCCACTGCCTAGGGTGAACAAGTACCCTGTCGTGCTCCTCCTGCCGTCCAAGTCCCCTGCCATGTCTAATTCCACAAAGCCCTGTAACCGAATCTCAGAACCTCCATAGCACATTGATATGTGCTCCGTGCCTCTCAGATACCTCAGTATCCATTTGACCGCACGCCAATGCTCCAAGCCTGGGCAGCTCATAAAGCGACTCACAACTCCCACTGCTTGAGCAATGTCAGGTCTCGTACAGACCATAGCGTACATCAAGCTCCCCACCGCCGATGCATACGGGATTTTTGACATATTGAGCTCCTCCACCCGCGTCTTCGGACTTTGTCCTTTTGAAAGCTTTAAGTGGGCACCTAGTGGTGTGCCAACAGGTTTGGCACCCTCCATGCAGAATCTCTTGAGTACTCGGCTGATGTACTCCGCCTGAGATAGTCTAAGGATATGTTTAGACCTATCTCTGCTGATCCGCATCCCAAGGATCT
>NW_024069576.1:0-7500 GCF_009389715.1 Phoenix dactylifera
CCGCGCGCCAGGCGCCGCCCGCCCGCGCGCCCGCCCGCGCGCCCGGCCGCGCGCCCGCCAGCATGCCCGGGCGAGGTTCGGCCCAGCGAACCTCGCCGCTTGCGCGCGCGCCCAGGCGCGCCCGACCGTCCCTGCGCGCCGCCTGCGCGAGCGCCCACCGCGCCCGACCGGACCTGCGCGCGGCCCACGCGCGCCCGACCGGCCCTGCGCACGCCGCCTGCCGCGCCTCGGCGCCCGTGCCGCGCCCTGCCGCACGCCTGCCGCGCCTCGGCGCCCGTGCCGCGCCCTGCCGCACGCCTGCCGCGCCCACGCGCGCCTGCCCGCCCCTGCCGCGCCCCTGGCGCCCTGCCGCGCCCCTGGCGCCCTGCCGCGCCCCTGCCACGCCCCCTGGCGCCCTGCCGCGCGCCCAGGCGCCCTGCCGCGCGCCCAGGCGCCCTGGCACGCGCCCAGGCGCCCTGCCAGCCAGCCTGCCGCGCCCAGGCGCCCTGCCACAGCGCCCAGGCCGTGCCATAGGCCTGCCAGCCCCCTGCCAAGGCCCCAGCCGGGCCAACAGCCTATGTCCAAGGCTTGCCCATGCCTTGGCCAAGCCTTTGGCCCTTCTCATGCCATGAAGACCCCTATGCCTTGGCCACTCTTGGGCCACTTGGGGAGCACTATAAATAAGAGGGAATGAGGCTCTTTTGACATCTTACATCTTTTATCTTGCATCTTAGCACTTGTTGTATTTCGGCCTTAGTGGCTTGGGAGGGACCTTGTCTCTTTGTATTCGGTCTTGGGGTTTGTCCAAGACTTGGGCTAGGGGAAACCCATCATAGTTTCCCTTAGATATTTTGCTTGTAAGCTTCATTTTGGGAAATAGAATCAATCAAGCGTTCCTCTAACTTTCTCCACAAATACTCTTAAGTTTGATTGTTTTCTTCTCAAGCCAAGGGTCGGGTCAAGCTGCAACCAGTAGACCCTCCCCTTGCCTTGATTCCCTCGGCTACTTAAGAGCTTGGCACACCGCGGCACAAGCTCAACTACCTTGGCGTTACCCGATCGGCCCTTTTCCAACAACTTTAAGGCATCCGCAAGGTGCGCACGAGCAAGACTTGGTGTGGTGGCTTGGGGGCCGAAAGCCACCCTCCAACATTGGTGCTTTCATTGAGAGACTTCCGAGGGAGGTCTCTCCAAAGAGGTAACGCCCTTGAAACCAAGAAATTTTCAATTCGGGGTGGAATTAAGGAGTACTACTTTCTTGCATGCTTAGAAGTGAGCCTTAAGATTCCTACTACTTCTTGCACTTAGACTTTCTTGTTGTGAGTGTGGGAGGGTAAACTAGAAGTTCTTTACTTGCAAGTAGTACTTAAATTTTGGCACTTTAAATTCCTTGCTTGCAAAAGGGAGTGAGAACATTTTTGTTGTAAAGAGGACGGTTTGTTCTTCTATTTTGCTCATCATAGGGATAGTGCCAACGGGGAGGCTACTGGTAGTACCCGGCGCTATTTGACCCAACTATTCGGTGTTAGGGTATAGAGGGACGGCACAAGAGGGAGGCTACTGGTAGTACCTCGTGCCCTCCTAACTACACCGGGTAGGGAGCAAGTAGAGCAACAACACGTTACTCTCGGGTTGTGAGGCTTATTTGTTGTAAACCATTGTTGTAATTGGAGTTGATTGAGTGGTGTACCTTTCAAAAATATATATAAGAAGGAGGGTCGGTTCATCCTTTGGGTGACGGCCAAAGGAGGTTTGGAGGTGCATTTGTAGAAGCAAAACAATGGAGTCGGGAGCTAATTCAAATTCTCACCATGCTCGGCTAGAGGCATTGGAGGGGAGTTCGGCCCACCTAAACCGAACCCTTGAAAGCCAAAATCGAACCCTAGAAAATCTATCCAATACCCTAGCCGGGATGAATGCTCACTTAGAGAGGTTAGAGAGGAGGATTGGAGAAAAAGAAAGAGAAAGAGAGCATAAAAGATCAAATGATGAGGAGCCATGGTCGCACGCCTCACGGCGGGGTCATGGAAGGGATGAGAGGAGAAGTGATGCGGAAAGCCTACGAGCTAACCGAATGGAGGAGCTAGATCACCGGAGGCCTCGGAGGAGAGGAGGAAGAATTGAAGCCCGGGGGATAGAGATTGAGAGGTGGATAGAAGAAGAGGGACCTAGCCATAGTGAAGAGGGGAGTGAACCCGAGGGAGATCCATTCCATGACCAAAGGCCTATAGGCCGGAGGAACTTCATGGAAGGAAGAAGGAGGAATGAAGACTATGATGAAGATTATGCTAGGGGCCCAAGACACCAAGATAGAGGGCTAAGAAAACCGAAGATTGACTTTCCCAAGTTCGGCGGTGGTGATCCTTATGAATGGATGGACAAAGCCGAGCAATATTTTGATGTCTATGAAGTACCAAGGAGGGATCGGGTCACATTAGCTAGTTTCCATCTTGAGGGAAGAGCTAGCCGGTGGTGGAGGTGGATCCGTGACCTATATGAGAAAGATGGCAAGAGGCTTGGGTGGACGGCCTTCGTGAAGGAGTTCATGTCACAATGGGGGCCTTCTCCCATTGTGAATCATCATGGCCAACTCGCCAAGCTAAAGCAAGAAGGAAGAGTGCAAGCATATATTGATGAGTTCCGGCTTCTACAAACCATGGTGAGTGGATGGTCGGAAGAAGCATTGTTGGGCACTTTTCTTGACGGCTTGAAGCCTTGGCTTGCCAAGGAGTTAAAGTTGAAGCAACCGGCAAGATTACAAGAAGCTATGAGGATGGCCGAGATCTTGGACCAAAGCTATGGCATGGAGAAGAAAATGTCCAAGGAAAGCTTCAACAACAAGGCCTCTACATCACTACCACCGAAGGGGCCTTGGAAGGGGAAAGAAGAAGTGAAGAAGTACAAGGAGCGGCCTCAACATGTCAAGAAGCTTTCTAGAGATGAGCTCCAAGACTACATCAAGAAGGGACTATGCTTCAAATGTGGTGACAAGTGGAGCCGGGGCCATCAATGCAAAACCGGTCAAGCTTTCCTTCTAGATGTGGGCTCCGAGGAGGAGGAGGCTACCTCGGAGGCTTCGGAGGAAGAAGATGAGGAGGAGCAAGACCATGGGGCTGATTTTAGCCCGAGAGAAGAAGAGGCCGAGCTATCCTTGCATGCCATGTCCGGAGTGCAAAGACCGTCCACCATGCGTTTGATGGCATGGGTGGGCAAACATGAGGTATCTCTCTTGGTAGATAGCGGTTCATCCCATAATTTTATCAACTCCGGAATAGTGAAGAAGGTTGGATTGAAAGGGGCGACCGTGGAGCCCTTTGAAGTAAAGGTCGCTAGTGGGGAGAAGCTCAAATGTCAAGAGGTGGTAAGGGATGTTCGCATGAATATCCAAGGAGTAAGGGTCAAGGCCGACCTACATGTTCTTCAACTAGTCGGCTTGGACGTGGTGTTGGGCAATGCTTGGCTCAAAGGCTTGGGGAAGGTGCTAACCGACTATAGCACCATGACTATGGAGTTCAAGCTTGGAGGCCAAAAGAAGAAGTGGACCGCCATGAGCAACAAAGAGGTGCGGTCTTGCGAAGCCAACATGATAGAGAAGCTATGCAAAGGAGGAGCTTCTTGCTATGCCATTGTGGTGACCGGCCAACACCAAGAAGAAGACAAGAAAGAAGATGAGTTGGAGGGCATCCCTCCAAAGATCCGAAGCTTATTGGAGGCTCACCATGATGTTATGAAGGTACCCACATCTCTCCCACCTCCAAGAAGCTTTGATCACCCTATAAGATTGAAGAATGAAGCTACACCGGTGAACGTTCCACCCTACCGGTATGCTCATTTTCAAAAAGAGGAGATAGAGAGACAAGTGGAGGAGATGTTGAAGCAAGGATTGATCCGCCATAGCACAAGTCCCTTCTCATCTCCGGTTCTACTTGTGAAGAAGAAAGATGGCACATGGAGATTTTGCACCGACTACCGGGCCTTGAATGAAGCAACTATCAAGGATCGATTCCCCATTCCCACGGTGGATGAGATGCTTGATGAACTACATGGTGCAACGGTCTTCACCAAACTTGATTTAAGGGCGGGGTACCACCAAATTCGAATGAAGGAGGAAGACATTCACAAGACGGCATTCCGGACACATTCGGGCCACTACGAATATCTTGTCATGCCATTTGGCCTTTGCAATGCTCCTTCCACATTTCAAGCTACAATGAATGAGGTATTCCGGCCTTACTTGAGGAAGTTCATGCTAGTATTTTTTGATGATATCTTGGTCTACTCCCACTCTATGGAAGAGCATGTCAAACATTTGGAGGTTGTGTTATCCATCTTGGAGAAGCACCACTTCTACATCAAGCCTTCCAAATGTGCCTTTGCCCAAAAGGAGTTAGAATATTTAGGGCACATCATATCGGGAGAAGGTGTGAAGGTGGACCAAAGGAAGATTGAGGCTATGGTGGATTGGCCTCTACCCAAGAACATCTCGGCTCTTAGAGGGTTCTTGGGATTGACCGGGTACTATCGGAGGTTTGTGAAGAACTATGGGTTGATTGCTAGACCTCTAACTTCCATGTTGAAGAAGGGAGAATTTGAATGGACTCCGGAGTCGAGAGAAGCATTTGACAACTTGAAGAGGGCCATGACTCAAACACCGGTCCTAGCACTTCCGGACTTCTCTATTCCATTTGAAGTCTACACCGATGCAAGTGGAGATGGCATCGGAGCGGTCCTTGTGCAACAAAAGAGGCCCCTAGCCTTCCTCTCCAAAGCCTTGGGCCCCATGAAGAAGGCGTGGGGAACATATGCAAGGGAGCTACTAGCATTGGTGCATGCCGTCAAGGTATGGAGGCCCTATTTGCTTGGGAAGAAGTTCACTATTATCACCGATCAACAAGCATTAAGGCATCTTTTGGAGCAAAAAATTGTGACCCCGGATCAACAAAAATTCTTAGTCAAACTACTTGGCTTTGAATATGACATTGTATACCAACCGGGGAAGGAGAACAAGGTGGCGGATGCACTATCAAGGAAAGAAGGAAGCCCAATGCTTTGGGCGGCCGAAGGAGAAGAGCCTACTTCCATGGCTCTTAGTGGGATCGAATGGAGGATTTGGGACCAAATCCGGGAGGCAAACAAGCTTGATGCTCGAGCCTTGGAAATCAAAGAAAAGATTGAAGCTTCAACCGAGGGGGTGGCCAACTACAAGCTCAAGGAAGGACTCATCATCTACAAAGGGTATGTCTATGTACCTAATGTCCCTAATTTGAGAAGAAACATCCTTGATCATTTTCACAATAGTAAGGAGGGTGGACACTCGGGTTGGTTTCGCACTTATATCCGAGTTAAGCACTTCTTCTATTGGGAGGGACTTAAAGCCGAAGTCAAGGCATTGGTGGCCGGATGTGAAATTTGCCAAAAGATCAAGTATGATCCAAGGGCACCAATGGGTCTTCTTCAACCACTCCCTATTCCAAGTATGATTTGGGAAGACATCTCTATGGATTTTGTTGAAGGATTGCCTACTAGCAAAGGGTATGAAGTCATCATAGTGGTAGTGGACCGACTAAGCAAATATGCTCATTTCATCCCCATCAAACACCCCTACACGGCCAAGTCGGTGGCTACATCATTTGTGGAGTCGGTAATCAAGTTGCATGGTGTCCCAAAGAGCATAGTATCCGATCGGGATAGGGTATTTATGAGCACATTTTGGAAAGAATTATTCACACTTCAAGGGAGCATATTGAAGACAAGCTCATCCTATCATCCTCAAACGGATGGGCAAACGGAGGTAACCAACCGGACCCTTGAACAATATTTAAGATGTTTTTGCCACAACCAACAATCCAAATGGGGAGAGTTCATTGTTTGGGCCGAATATTGGTACAACACTACCTTTCATGCATCTATCAAAACTAGCCCATTTGAGTTAGTTTATGGGAGACCACCTCCGGGTTTGCACCGACATGAGAGGGGGACGGCCAAGAATGAAGAAGTAGAACAAACATTGGCCGGAAGAGATGAAGCTCTAACCAATGCAAGAAGGGAGCTCAAGAAGGCCCAAGAAAGAATGAAGAGGTATTATGACAAAAACCGAAGAGAGGTAACCTTCAATCCCGGAGATTTTGTTTATTTAAAGTTACAACCTTACACTCAAAAATCTCTCAAGAAGAATTTTAGCCACAAACTCTCTCAAAGGTTTTATGGGCCATTCAAAGTAGTGGAAAGAATGGGAGAAGTAGCATACCGGTTGGACTTGCCCACTACTTCATTGCTACATCCGGTCTTTCATGTGTCGCTACTCAAGAAAGCGGTGGGTGACCCTTCATTGATAGAAAAAGACTTACCCACCTATGATCATGATGGAAGATTATTACTCCAACCCAAGGAAGCCATTAAATACCGCATTTGGAGGAAAGGGAGAGAACGAAGAAAAGAATGGCAAGTCTTAATCTCATGGGAAGGTATGCCAAAAGAAGGGGCCACTTGGGAGAATTATGAAGAAATAACCCGGCGATACCCACATTTTATCCTTGAGGACAAGGATATTCTTCAAGGGAGGGAGAATGTTGAAGACCCTCGCAAGCGCCACCGTCGGGGCCTTCAACCAAGGGGAAATACCGGCCCGGAGGAGGACCACGAAAGGACATGCCAAGGTATGAGTTTACTATTTTGCTTGGAAAGCATTGGCCGAAGCCCATTTACGCTTGGCCAAGCCTTGGCCAAGCCCCTCCATGCTTGGCCTAGCCTTGGCCAAGCTCTTCTCCACTCGGCCAAGCTCACCCATGACCGTGCCCAACCAAGGCCGCGCCCGTGCCCACGCTCGAGCGCGCCCAAGACATGCCCAAGCATGCCTCAGCCCACTGCTGGGCGCGCCCAGGCCATGGCTGGGCGAGCCCAGGCCACAGCCACACTCAGGCCACGGCTGGGCACGCCCAGGACACAGGCCGCGCGCCCAGCCGCCCGCCCGCGCGCCCAGGCGCGCGCCTGCACGCCCAGGCGAGGTTCGGGCCAGCGAACCTCGCCGCTGACCGCAGGGCCCGCGCGCCCGCCCGCGCGCCCGCCCGCGCGCCCGCCCGCGCGCCAGGCCGCGCGCCCGCCCGCGCGCCAGGCCGCGCGCCCGCCCGCGCGCCCGCCCGCGCGCCCGGCCGCGCGCCCGCCAGCATGCCCGGGCGAGGTTCGGCCCAGCGAACCTCGCCGCTTGCGCGCGCGCCCAGGCGCGCCCGACCGTCCCTGCGCGCCGCCTGCGCGAGCGCCCACGCACGCCCGACCGGACCTGCGCGCGCGCCCACGCGCGCCCGACCGGCCCTGCGCACGCCGCCTGCCGCGCCTCGGCGCCCGTGCCGCGCCCTGCCGCACGCCTGCCGCGCCTCGGCGCCCGTGCCGCGCCCTGCCGCACGCCTGCCGCGCCCACGCGCGCCTGCCGCGCCCCTGCCGCGCCCCCTGGCGCCCTGCCGCGCCCCCTGGCGCCCTGCCGCGCCCCTGCCACGCCCCCTGGCGCCCTGCCGCGCGCCCAGGCGC
>NW_024069576.1:17500-35000 GCF_009389715.1 Phoenix dactylifera
CCATGCGCCGGGGCCTCGGCGGGCGCGGGCCGGCTCCCTCGGGGACGAACGGTGCCGGGCACGCCCGCCGCGAGGCGACGGACTTGTGCGGAGTGGAGCGGAAGTCCCGCCGCGGCAGCAGCAGCCCCCCCTCCCTACCACCCCGGCGGGGCATCCGCCCAAGGCCCACCCCAAGCGTTCCAAAGTACCGAGGAGCGTTGCAAACGGGAACCGCCCGGACACGCGTCCCGGTCGCACGGGATGCGCGTCCCGGTCGCACGGGTCGCGCGTCCCGGGAGGGCCGACGGAGGAAGCCGCCGCACGGCCGCCGCGCGGACGGCCGGCGGCGGCGCCCATGCGCCGGGGCCTCGGCGGGCGCGGGCCGGCTCCCTCGGGGACGAACGGTGCCGGGCACGCCCGCCGCGAGGCGACGGACTTGTGCGGAGTGGAGCGGAAGTCCCGCCGCGGCAGCAGCAGCCCCCCCTCCCTACCACCCCGGCGGGGCATCCGCCCAAGGCCCACCCCAAGCGTTCCAAAGTACCGAGGAGCGTTGCAAACGGGAACCGCCCGGACACGCGTCCCGGTCGCACGGGATGCGCGTCCCGGTCGCACGGGTCGCGCGTCCCGGGAGGGCCGACGGAGGAAGCCGCCGCACGGCCGCCGCGCGGACGGCCGGCGGCGGCGCCCATGCGCCGGGGCCTCGGCGGGCGCGGGCCGGCTCCCTCGGGGACGAACGGTGCCGGGCACGCCCGCCGCGAGGCGACGGACTTGTGCGGAGTGGAGCGGAAGTCCCGCCGCGGCAGCAGCAGCCCCCCCTCCCTACCACCCCGGCGGGGCATCCGCCCAAGGCCCACCCCAAGCGTTCCAAAGTACCGAGGAGCGTTGCAAACGGGAACGGCCCGGACACGCGTCCCGGTCTCACGGGATGCGCGTCCCGGTCGCACGGGTCGCGCATCCCGGGAGGGCCGACGGAGGAAGCCGGCGCACGGCCGCCGCGCGGACGGCCGGCGGCGGCGCCCATGCGCCGGGGCCTCGGCGGGCGCGTGCCGGCTCCCTCGGGGACGAACGGTGCCGGGCGCGCCCGCCGCGAGGCGACGGACTTGTGCGGAGTGGAGCGGAAGTCCCGCCGCGGCAGCAGCCGCCCCCCCTCCCTACCACCCCGGCGGGGCATCCGCCCAAAGCCCACCCCAAGCGTTCCAAAGTACCGAGGAGCGTTGCAAACGGGAACGGCCCGGACACGCGTCCCGGTCGCACGGGATGCGCGTCCCGGTCGCACGGGTCGCGCGTCCCGGGAGGACAGACCGAGCAAGCCGAGGTGCCGCTCACGGCCGCCGCGAGGGCCGTACGGCGCCGGCGCCCGCGCCCCGTGGCACGGCCTAGAGCGTGCCCCCCTGCCACCCCATCGGGGCAACGGCGCAAAGCCCACCGCGGGGTAGATAACCGAAGGCAACGAGGGACGGTGGATGCACATATCCGAGCAGTGGCGATAGGGCCGGAGGGAGCACCGACAGGGCCGTGAGATTTTAAAGTACCGAGGGAATTTGCAAACCGGGCCCGCCCCTCCCCCCGTCCATCGCACGCCGATCGGGGGTCCGGCGCCCCGCGGGGGGCTGCCGGCATGCGCTCCCGGTGCAGGCATCGACGAGCCGCCCGCGACCTCCACTCGGGTCCGAGCCCCCAAGCGCGGATGCCGAAACGCGCCGGCCGCGGCAGCCCCACCCCTGCCACCCCATCGGGGCATCGGCGCAAGGCCCACCCTGGGGTAGATAACCGAAGGCAACGAGGGACGGTGGATGCACATATCCGAGCAATAGCGATAGGGCCGGAGCGAAGACCGAGGGGGTCGGGGGGTTTTAATGTTCCGAGGGAAGTTGGAAACGGGGCCCGCCCGGACGCCCGTCCCTCGCACGCCGATCGGGGGTCCCGCACCCCGCGGGGGGCTGCCGGCATGCGCCCCTAGTACAAGCATCGACGAGTCGCCCGCGACCTCCACTCGGATCCGGCGGCGCACGCGCGGATGGCGAAACACGGCGGCCGCGGCTGCAGCCCCCCTACCACCCCGTTGGCGCGTCGGCGCAAAGCCCACCCCGGGGAGGATAACCGAAGGCAACGAGGGACGATGCATGCACATATCCGAGCAAATACCGAGAGGGTCGGGGGGAAGACCGAGAGGCAAGGGGTGTTTAGAGTACCGAGGGAAGTTGCGAAAGGGGCCCGCCCGGACGCTCGCCGCTCGCACGCGGATCGGGGGTCCGGCGTTGCGCGCCGCCGGCCAGCGCGGTCCGGCCGGGCGCACGGAGGGCGCCGCCCATCGCCGGAGCTTGCTCGGTCATCTCTGCCGCACGGACACGTAAGCGCCGCCGCGCAAGGTTCGGCCGGCGGGGCGGACGGTTCGCCGCCGCAGGCCTTTCCCGCAGCCGGAACGTGGGCCCGGCGTTGCGCGCCGGCGGGCCGCGCAATCCGCCGGGGCGCACGGCGGGCGCCGACCGACGCCGGGGCTTCGCTCGGTCATCTCGGCCGCACGGACACGTGCGCGCAGCCGCGGAAGGTTCGGCCGGCGGGGCGGACGGTTCGCACGGGATGCGCGTCCCGGTCGCACGGGTCGCGCGTCCCGGGAGGGCCAACGGACGAAGCCGAAGTGGCGCACGGCCGCCGCGCACGGACGGCCGGCGGCGGCGCCCGTGCGCCGGAAAGTCGTCGGGCGCGCGACGGCTCCGTCGGGGACGAACGGTGACGGGCACGACCGCCGCGAGGCAACGGACTTGTGCGGAGGGGGGCGGAAGGCCCGCCGCGGCGGCGCCAGCCCCCCCTCCCTACCACCCCGACGGGGCATCCGCCCAAAGCCCACCCCAAGCGTTCCAAAGTACCGAGGAGCGTTGCAAACGGGAACCGCCCGGACACGCGTCCCGGTCGCACGGGATGCGCGTCCCGGTCGCTCGGGTCGCGCGTCCCGGGAGGGCCGACGGAGGAAGCCGGCGCACGGCCGCCGCGCGGACGGCCGGCGGCGGCGCCCATGCGCCGGGGCCTCGGCGGGCGCGGGCCGGCTCCCTCGGGGACGAACGGTGCCGGGCACGCCTGCCGCGAGGCGACGGACTTGTGCGGAGTGGAGCGGAAGTCCCGCCGCGGCAGCAGCAGCCCCCCCTCCCTACCACCCCGGCGGGGCATCCGCCCAAGGCCCACCCCAAGCGTTCCAAAGTACCGAGGAGCGTTGCAAACGGGAACCGCCCGGACACGCGTCCCGGTCGCACGGGATGCGCGTCCCGGTCGCACGGGTCGCGCGTCCCGGGAGGGCCGACGGAGGAAGCCGCCGCACGGCCGCCGCGCGGACGGCCGGCGGCGGCGCCCATGCGCCGGGGCCTCGGCGGGCGCGGGCCGGCTCCCTCGGGGACGAACGGTGCCGGGCACGCCCGCCGCGAGGCGACGGACTTGTGCGGAGTGGAGCGGAAGTCCCGCCGCGGCAGCAGCAGCCCCCCCTCCCTACCACCCCGGCGGGGCATCTGCCCAAGGCCCACCCCAAGCGTTCCAAAGTACCGAGGAGCGTTGCAAACGGGAACCGCCCGGACACGCGTCCCGGTCGCACGGGATGCGCGTCCCGGTCGCACGGGTCGCGCGTCCCGGGAGGGCCGACGGAGGAAGCCGCCGCACGGCCGCCGCGCGGACGGCCGGCGGCGGCGCCCATGCGCCGGGGCCTCGGCGGGCGCGGGCCGGCTCCCTCGGGGACGAACGGTGCCGGGCACGCCCGCCGCGAGGCGACGGACTTGTGCGGAGTGGAGCGGAAGTCCCGCCGCGGCAGCAGCAGCCCCCCCTCCCTACCACCCCGGCGGGGCATCCGCCCAAGGCCCACCCCAAGCGTTCCAAAGTACCGAGGAGCGTTGCAAACGGGAACGGCCCGGACACGCGTCCCGGTCTCACGGGATGCGCGTCCCGGTCGCACGGGTCGCGCATCCCGGGAGGGCCGACGGAGGAAGCCGGCGCACGGCCGCCGCGCGGACGGCCGGCGGCGGCGCCCATGCGCCGGGGCCTCGGCGGGCGCGTGCCGGCTCCCTCGGGGACGAACGGTGCCGGGCGCGCCCGCCGCGAGGCGACGGACTTGTGCGGAGTGGAGCGGAAGTCCCGCCGCGGCAGCAGCCGCCCCCCCTCCCTACCACCCCGGCGGGGCATCCGCCCAAAGCCCACCCCAAGCGTTCCAAAGTACCGAGGAGCGTTGCAAACGGGAACGGCCCGGACACGCGTCCCGGTCGCACGGGATGCGCGTCCCGGTCGCACGGGTCGCGCGTCCCGGGAGGACAGACCGAGCAAGCCGAGGTGCCGCTCACGGCCGCCGCGAGGGCCGTACGGCGCCGGCGCCCGCGCCCCGTGGCACGGCCTAGAGCGTGCCCCCCTGCCACCCCATCGGGGCAACGGCGCAAAGCCCACCGCGGGGTAGATAACCGAAGGCAACGAGGGACGGTGGATGCACATATCCGAGCAGTGGCGATAGGGCCGGAGGGAGCACCGACAGGGCCGTGAGATTTTAAAGTACCGAGGGAATTTGCAAACCGGGCCCGCCCCTCCCCCCGTCCATCGCACGCCGATCGGGGGTCCGGCGCCCCGCGGGGGGCTGCCGGCATGCGCTCCCGGTGCAGGCATCGACGAGCCGCCCGCGACCTCCACTCGGGTCCGAGCCCCCAAGCGCGG
Source organism: Phoenix dactylifera (assembly GCF_009389715.1). Taxonomy (NCBI): domain Eukaryota; kingdom Viridiplantae; phylum Streptophyta; class Magnoliopsida; order Arecales; family Arecaceae; genus Phoenix; species Phoenix dactylifera. The sequence goes on from NW_024069576.1 coordinate 22,157, forward strand.
ATGCCGAAACGCGCCGGCCGCGGCAGCCCCACCCCTGCCACCCCATCGGGGCATCGGCGCAAGGCCCACCCTGGGGTAGATAACCGAAGGCAACGAGGGACGGTGGATGCACATATCCGAGCAATAGCGATAGGGCCGGAGCGAAGACCGAGGGGGTCGGGGGGTTTTAATGTTCCGAGGGAAGTTGGAAACGGGGCCCGCCCGGACGCCCGTCCCTCGCACGCCGATCGGGGGTCCCGCACCCCGCGGGGGGCTGCCGGCATGCGCCCCTAGTACAAGCATCGACGAGTCGCCCGCGACCTCCACTCGGATCCGGCGGCGCACGCGCGGATGGCGAAACACGGCGGCCGCGGCTGCAGCCCCCCTACCACCCCGTTGGCGCGTCGGCGCAAAGCCCACCCCGGGGAGGATAACCGAAGGCAACGAGGGACGATGCATGCACATATCCGAGCAAATACCGAGAGGGTCGGGGGGAAGACCGAGAGGCAAGGGGTGTTTAGAGTACCGAGGGAAGTTGCGAAAGGGGCCCGCCCGGACGCTCGCCGCTCGCACGCGGATCGGGGGTCCGGCGTTGCGCGCCGCCGGCCAGCGCGGTCCGGCCGGGCGCACGGAGGGCGCCGCCCATCGCCGGAGCTTGCTCGGTCATCTCTGCCGCACGGACACGTAAGCGCCGCCGCGCAAGGTTCGGCCGGCGGGGCGGACGGTTCGCCGCCGCAGGCCTTTCCCGCAGCCGGAACGTGGGCCCGGCGTTGCGCGCCGGCGGGCCGCGCAATCCGCCGGGGCGCACGGCGGGCGCCGCCCGACGCCGGGGCTTCGCTCGGTCATCTCGGCCGCACGGACACGTGCGCGCAGCCGCGGAAGGTTCGGCCGGCGGGGCGGACGGTTCGCCGACGCAGGCCTCTCCCGCGGCCGGAACGCGGGACCGGCGTTGCGCGCCGGCGGAAGGCGCGATCCGGCAGGGCGCACGGCGGGCGCCGCCCGGGCTTCGCTCGGTCATCTCGGCCGCACGGACACGTGCGCGCCGCCCATCGCCGGGGCTTCGCTCGGTCATCTCGGCCGCGCCGCCACGTGCGCGCCGCCGCGGAAGGCTTGGCCGGTCGGGCGGACGGTTCGCCGCCGCAGGCCTTTCCCGCAGCATGCGCCCCTTCGCCCGAACGACCGCGGGACTCCGGTACGGCCTAGCCGTCGGCCGCCCGGCTGCAAGCCGTCGGGGCCGCTCGATCCGCGTCGCGTGCCGGCCGCCGCTCGGGCCAGCCGGCCGGCTGCCGCACGTAACCTCTGACCTCATCAGCGGTCGATCCGCACCGCGCCGGTCTTCGGTGCGGACCCGTCGGGGCCGTGCGGCGCCGGCCGTCGCATCCGGTTCCGCATGGTTGAGCCGTCGGCCGCCCGGCGGCATGCCGCCGCCGCTCCGCGCCGCGTGCCGGCTGCGCTCCTCCCCGCGCCCGTCCGCGGGCGGGCCCGCCGCCGCTCGCGCCGGCCGGGCGACGCGGTGCCCGCGGGACTCGGGCACGGTTGAGCCGTCGGCCGCCCGGCGGCATGCCGCCGCCGCTCCGCACCGCGTGCCGGCTGCGCTCCTCCCCGCGCCCGTCCGTGGGCGGGCCCGCCGCCGCTCGGCCTAGCCCCCCGGCTGCCGCACGTAACCTGCGACCTCGTCGGCGCTGGATGCGCGTCGTGACAGTTTTCGGTGGGGCGCCGCGGAGGCGCCGGGGGCCCATGCGACGGGCCAGGGGGCGAACGGAGGGCTCGGTCAGCCCTAACAGGGGACCGGCGACAAAGGAGCGGTCGCGCAAAACTTCGTAAGGGACCCAGACGACGGGCCGACCGATCCGAAGCGCCGCGCACGGACGCCGCATGGGCCGGCCGGAGGCTGCGAGCGCACGCCGCACCAGAGGAAGAGCGTGCCGGCTCCGTCGGGGACCAACTGCGCGCGGCACGTCCGAGCGAGACGACGGGCCGACACGGAAGGCCCGCCGCCAAGGCCGCAAAACCGACAAAGGAACCCACGGGGACGCACCAGGGCGGGCAAAGCTTTCACCGAACGGGACGGGACCGAGCCCCCGCAACAGGCGAGGGCGACGGATCCGACCAAGTAAGGCCGATCCCGCTCCACGCACGCGCGGCCGCAGGAACTTCGTGAGGGACGGGACGACCGGCCGACCGAACCGAAGCGCCGCGCACGGCCGCCGCGATGGCCGGCCGGAGGCATAGACCGAGCGCCGCGCCAGCGGAAGGAGCGTGCCGGCTCCGTCGGGGACCACCTGCGCACGGTCCGTCCGAGCGAGCCGACGGACCGGCGCGGAAGGCCCGGCGCCGAGCCCGCAAAACCGACAAAGGAACCCACAGGGACGCACCAAAGCGGCCCAAGATTTCACCGAGACGGGACCGAGCCCACGCAACATGCGATGGCGACGGATCGGACCAAGTAAGGCCGATCCAACTCCGCGCGCGCGCGGCCGCGAGCACTTCGTGAGGGACAGGAAGACCGGCCGACCGAACCGAAGCGCCGCGCACGGCCGCCGCAAGGGCCGGCTGGAGGCGTAGACCGAGAGCCGCACCAGCGGAAGGAGCGTGCCGGCTCCGTCGTGGGCCAACTCCGCGGGGCTCATCCGAGCGAGCCGACGGGCCGGCGCGGAAGGCCCGGCCGAACCCGCAAAACCGACAAAGGAACCCACAGGGACGCACCAGAGCGGACAAAGATTTCACCGAACAGGACGGGACCGAGCCCACGGAACATGCGAGGGCAAAGGATCGGACCAAGTAAGGCCGATCCAACTCCGCGCGCGCGCGGCCGCGAACACTTCATGAGGGACGGGAAGACCGGCCGACCGATCCGAAGCACCGCGCACGGCCGCCGCAAGGGCCGACCGAAGGCATAGACCGAGCGCCGCACCAGCGAAAGGAGCGTGCCGGCTCCGTCGTGGGCCAACTCCGCGGGGCCCATCCGAGCGAGCCGACGGGCCGGCACGGAAGGCCCGGCCGAACCCGCAAAACCGACAAAGGAACCCACAGGGACGCACCAGAGCGGACAAAGATTTCACCGAACGGGACGGGACCGAGCCCACGCAACATGCGAGGGCGAAGGATCGGACCAAGTAAGGCCGATCCAACTCCGCGCGCGCGCGGCCGCGAAAACTTCGTCAGGGACGGGACGACGGGCCGACCGATCCGAAGCGCCGTGCACGGCCGCCGCAACGGCCGGCCGGAGGCATAGACCGAGCGCCGCGCCAGCAGAAGGAGCGTGCCGGCTCCGTCGTGGGCCCGCTGCGCGTGGCCCATCCGAGCGAGCCGACGGGCCGAATCCCTCGAGGACGAACGGTGCCGGGCACGCCCGCAGCGAGTGCCCACGGCGGGCTTGTGCGGAGTGGAGCGGAAGGCCCGCCGCGGCGGCAGCAGCCCCCCCTCCCTACCACCCCAGCGGGGCATCCGCCCAAAGCCCACCCCAAGCGTTCCAAAGTACCGAGGAGCGTTGCAAACGGGAACGGCCCGGACACGCGTCCCGGTCGCACGGGTCGCGCGTCCCGAGAGGGCCGACGGAGGAAGCCGAAGTGCCGTGCGCGGCCGCCGCGACGGCCGGACGGCGGCGGCGCCCGTGCGCCGCGGCAAAGGCGGGAGCGGCCCGGCTCCGTCCGGGGCGCCGCGAGCTTCGGTCGAACCTTTGCCGTGACTCTTCGCAATAGGCCAAGCCCATTCACACTTGGCCAAGCCTAGGCCAAGCCAAGGCCTCCAATGCTTGGCCAAGTGCCTCCAAGGTCGGCCAAGACGGTGCCCAGCGTGCCAAAGCCATGGCATGCCCATGCGCGGCCCAAGCCGCGCCCATGAGCCCCAGCCGCACGCGGCCGCGCGCGCCCGCGCCCAGGCCACGGTGTTGAAGACCCTCGCAAGCGCCACCGTCGGGGCCTTCAACCAAGGGGAAATACCGGCCCGGAGGAGGACCACGAAAGGACATGCCAAGGTATGAGTTTACTATTTTGCTTGGAAAGCATTGGCCGAAGCCCATTTACGCTTGGCCAAGCCTTGGCCAAGCCCCTCCATGCTTGGCCTAGCCTTGGCCAAGCTCTTCTCCACTCGGCCAAGCTCACCCATGACCGTGCCCAACCAAGGCCGCGCCCGTGCCCACGCTCGAGCGCGCCCAAGACATGCCCAAGCATGCCTCAGCCCACTGCTGGGCGCGCCCAGGCCATGGCTGGGCGAGCCCAGGCCACAGCCACACTCAGGCCACGGCTGGGCACGCCCAGGACACAGGCCGCGCGCCCAGCCGCCCGCCCGCGCGCCCAGGCGCGCGCCTGCACGCCCAGGCGAGGTTCGGGCCAGCGAACCTCGCCGCTGACCGCAGGGCCCGCGCGCCCGCCCGCGCGCCCGCCCGCGCGCCCGCCCGCGCGCCAGGCCGCGCGCCCGCCCGCGCGCCAGGCCGCGCGCCCGCCCGCGCGCCGCCCGCGCGCCCGGCCGCGCGCCCGCCAGCATGCCCGGGCGAGGTTCGGCCCAGCGAACCTCGCCGCTTGCGCGCGCGCCCAGGCGCGCCCGACCGTCCCTGCGCGCCGCCTGCGCGAGCGCCCACGCACGCCCGACCGGACCTGCGCGCGCGCCCACGCGCGCCCGACCGGCCCTGCGCACGCCGCCTGCCGCGCCTCGGCGCCCGTGCCGCGCCCTGCCGCACGCCTGCCGCGCCTCGGCGCCCGTGCCGCGCCCTGCCGCACGCCTGCCGCGCCCACGCGCGCCTGCCGCGCCCCTGCCGCGCCCCCTGGCGCCCTGCCGCGCCCCCTGGCGCCCTGCCGCGCCCCTGCCACGCCCCCTGGCGCCCTGCCGCGCGCCCAGGCGCCCTGCCGCGCGCCCAGGCGCCCTGGCACGCGCCCAGGCGCCCTGCCAGCCAGCCTGCCGCGCCCAGGCGCCCTGCCACAGCGCCCAGGCCGTGCCATAGGCCTGCCAGCCCCCTGCCAAGGCCCCAGCCGGGCCAACAGCCTATGTCCAAGGCTTGCCCATGCCTTGGCCAAGCCTTTGGCCCTTCTCATGCCATGAAGACCCCTATGCCTTGGCCACTCTTGGGCCACTTGGGGAGCACTATAAATAAGAGGGAATGAGGCTCTTTTGACATCTTACATCTTTTATCTTGCATCTTAGCACTTGTTGTATTTCGGCCTTAGTGGCTTGGGAGGGACCTTGTCTCTTTGTATTCGGTCTTGGGGTTTGTCCAAGACTTGGGCTAGGGGAAACCCATCATAGTTTCCCTTAGATATTTTGCTTGTAAGCTTCATTTTGGGAAATAGAATCAATCAAGCGTTCCTCTAACTTTCTCCACAAATACTCTTAAGTTTGATTGTTTTCTTCTCAAGCCAAGGGTCGGGTCAAGCTGCAACCAGTAGACCCTCCCCTTGCCTTGATTCCCTCGGCTACTTAAGAGCTTGGCACACCGCGGCACAAGCTCAACTACCTTGGCGTTACCCGATCGGCCCTTTTCCAACAACTTTAAGGCATCCGCAAGGTGCGCACGAGCAAGACTTGGTGTGGTGGCTTGGGGGCCGAAAGCCACCCTCCAACATTGGTGCTTTCATTGAGAGACTTCCGAGGGAGGTCTCTCCAAAGAGGTAACGCCCTTGAAACCAAGAAATTTTCAATTCGGGGTGGAATTAAGGAGTACTACTTTCTTGCATGCTTAGAAGTGAGCCTTAAGATTCCTACTACTTCTTGCACTTAGACTTTCTTGTTGTGAGTGTGGGAGGGTAAACTAGAAGTTCTTTACTTGCAAGTAGTACTTAAATTTTGGCACTTTAAATTCCTTGCTTGCAAAAGGGAGTGAGAACATTTTTGTTGTAAAGAGGACGGTTTGTTCTTCTATTTTGCTCATCATAGGGATAGTGCCAACGGGGAGGCTACTGGTAGTACCCGGCGCTATTTGACCCAACTATTCGGTGTTAGGGTATAGAGGGACGGCACAAGAGGGAGGCTACTGGTAGTACCTCGTGCCCTCCTAACTACACCGGGTAGGGAGCAAGTAGAGCAACAACACGTTACTCTCGGGTTGTGAGGCTTATTTGTTGTAAACCATTGTTGTAATTGGAGTTGATTGAGTGGTGTACCTTTCAAAAATATATATAAGAAGGAGGGTCGGTTCATCCTTTGGGTGACGGCCAAAGGAGGTTTGGAGGTGCATTTGTAGAAGCAAAACAATGGAGTCGGGAGCTAATTCAAATTCTCACCATGCTCGGCTAGAGGCATTGGAGGGGAGTTCGGCCCACCTAAACCGAACCCTTGAAAGCCAAAATCGAACCCTAGAAAATCTATCCAATACCCTAGCCGGGATGAATGCTCACTTAGAGAGGTTAGAGAGGAGGATTGGAGAAAAAGAAAGAGAAAGAGAGCATAAAAGATCAAATGATGAGGAGCCATGGTCGCACGCCTCACGGCGGGGTCATGGAAGGGATGAGAGGAGAAGTGATGCGGAAAGCCTACGAGCTAACCGAATGGAGGAGCTAGATCACCGGAGGCCTCGGAGGAGAGGAGGAAGAATTGAAGCCCGGGGGATAGAGATTGAGAGGTGGATAGAAGAAGAGGGACCTAGCCATAGTGAAGAGGGGAGTGAACCCGAGGGAGATCCATTCCATGACCAAAGGCCTATAGGCCGGAGGAACTTCATGGAAGGAAGAAGGAGGAATGAAGACTATGATGAAGATTATGCTAGGGGCCCAAGACACCAAGATAGAGGGCTAAGAAAACCGAAGATTGACTTTCCCAAGTTCGGCGGTGGTGATCCTTATGAATGGATGGACAAAGCCGAGCAATATTTTGATGTCTATGAAGTACCAAGGAGGGATCGGGTCACATTAGCTAGTTTCCATCTTGAGGGAAGAGCTAGCCGGTGGTGGAGGTGGATCCGTGACCTATATGAGAAAGATGGCAAGAGGCTTGGGTGGACGGCCTTCGTGAAGGAGTTCATGTCACAATGGGGGCCTTCTCCCATTGTGAATCATCATGGCCAACTCGCCAAGCTAAAGCAAGAAGGAAGAGTGCAAGCATATATTGATGAGTTCCGGCTTCTACAAACCATGGTGAGTGGATGGTCGGAAGAAGCATTGTTGGGCACTTTTCTTGACGGCTTGAAGCCTTGGCTTGCCAAGGAGTTAAAGTTGAAGCAACCGGCAAGATTACAAGAAGCTATGAGGATGGCCGAGATCTTGGACCAAAGCTATGGCATGGAGAAGAAAATGTCCAAGGAAAGCTTCAACAACAAGGCCTCTACATCACTACCACCGAAGGGGCCTTGGAAGGGGAAAGAAGAAGTGAAGAAGTACAAGGAGCGGCCTCAACATGTCAAGAAGCTTTCTAGAGATGAGCTCCAAGACTACATCAAGAAGGGACTATGCTTCAAATGTGGTGACAAGTGGAGCCGGGGCCATCAATGCAAAACCGGTCAAGCTTTCCTTCTAGATGTGGGCTCCGAGGAGGAGGAGGCTACCTCGGAGGCTTCGGAGGAAGAAGATGAGGAGGAGCAAGACCATGGGGCTGATTTTAGCCCGAGAGAAGAAGAGGCCGAGCTATCCTTGCATGCCATGTCCGGAGTGCAAAGACCGTCCACCATGCGTTTGATGGCATGGGTGGGCAAACATGAGGTATCTCTCTTGGTAGATAGCGGTTCATCCCATAATTTTATCAACTCCGGAATAGTGAAGAAGGTTGGATTGAAAGGGGCGACCGTGGAGCCCTTTGAAGTAAAGGTCGCTAGTGGGGAGAAGCTCAAATGTCAAGAGGTGGTAAGGGATGTTCGCATGAATATCCAAGGAGTAAGGGTCAAGGCCGACCTACATGTTCTTCAACTAGTCGGCTTGGACGTGGTGTTGGGCAATGCTTGGCTCAAAGGCTTGGGGAAGGTGCTAACCGACTATAGCACCATGACTATGGAGTTCAAGCTTGGAGGCCAAAAGAAGAAGTGGACCGCCATGAGCAACAAAGAGGTGCGGTCTTGCGAAGCCAACATGATAGAGAAGCTATGCAAAGGAGGAGCTTCTTGCTATGCCATTGTGGTGACCGGCCAACACCAAGAAGAAGACAAGAAAGAAGATGAGTTGGAGGGCATCCCTCCAAAGATCCGAAGCTTATTGGAGGCTCACCATGATGTTATGAAGGTACCCACATCTCTCCCACCTCCAAGAAGCTTTGATCACCCTATAAGATTGAAGAATGAAGCTACACCGGTGAACGTTCCACCCTACCGGTATGCTCATTTTCAAAAAGAGGAGATAGAGAGACAAGTGGAGGAGATGTTGAAGCAAGGATTGATCCGCCATAGCACAAGTCCCTTCTCATCTCCGGTTCTACTTGTGAAGAAGAAAGATGGCACATGGAGATTTTGCACCGACTACCGGGCCTTGAATGAAGCAACTATCAAGGATCGATTCCCCATTCCCACGGTGGATGAGATGCTTGATGAACTACATGGTGCAACGGTCTTCACCAAACTTGATTTAAGGGCGGGGTACCACCAAATTCGAATGAAGGAGGAAGACATTCACAAGACGGCATTCCGGACACATTCGGGCCACTACGAATATCTTGTCATGCCATTTGGCCTTTGCAATGCTCCTTCCACATTTCAAGCTACAATGAATGAGGTATTCCGGCCTTACTTGAGGAAGTTCATGCTAGTATTTTTTGATGATATCTTGGTCTACTCCCACTCTATGGAAGAGCATGTCAAACATTTGGAGGTTGTGTTATCCATCTTGGAGAAGCACCACTTCTACATCAAGCCTTCCAAATGTGCCTTTGCCCAAAAGGAGTTAGAATATTTAGGGCACATCATATCGGGAGAAGGTGTGAAGGTGGACCAAAGGAAGATTGAGGCTATGGTGGATTGGCCTCTACCCAAGAACATCTCGGCTCTTAGAGGGTTCTTGGGATTGACCGGGTACTATCGGAGGTTTGTGAAGAACTATGGGTTGATTGCTAGACCTCTAACTTCCATGTTGAAGAAGGGAGAATTTGAATGGACTCCGGAGTCGAGAGAAGCATTTGACAACTTGAAGAGGGCCATGACTCAAACACCGGTCCTAGCACTTCCGGACTTCTCTATTCCATTTGAAGTCTACACCGATGCAAGTGGAGATGGCATCGGAGCGGTCCTTGTGCAACAAAAGAGGCCCCTAGCCTTCCTCTCCAAAGCCTTGGGCCCCATGAAGAAGGCGTGGGGAACATATGCAAGGGAGCTACTAGCATTGGTGCATGCCGTCAAGGTATGGAGGCCCTATTTGCTTGGGAAGAAGTTCACTATTATCACCGATCAACAAGCATTAAGGCATCTTTTGGAGCAAAAAATTGTGACCCCGGATCAACAAAAATTCTTAGTCAAACTACTTGGCTTTGAATATGACATTGTATACCAACCGGGGAAGGAGAACAAGGTGGCGGATGCACTATCAAGGAAAGAAGGAAGCCCAATGCTTTGGGCGGCCGAAGGAGAAGAGCCTACTTCCATGGCTCTTAGTGGGATCGAATGGAGGATTTGGGACCAAATCCGGGAGGCAAACAAGCTTGATGCTCGAGCCTTGGAAATCAAAGAAAAGATTGAAGCTTCAACCGAGGGGGTGGCCAACTACAAGCTCAAGGAAGGACTCATCATCTACAAAGGGTATGTCTATGTACCTAATGTCCCTAATTTGAGAAGAAACATCCTTGATCATTTTCACAATAGTAAGGAGGGTGGACACTCGGGTTGGTTTCGCACTTATATCCGAGTTAAGCACTTCTTCTATTGGGAGGGACTTAAAGCCGAAGTCAAGGCATTGGTGGCCGGATGTGAAATTTGCCAAAAGATCAAGTATGATCCAAGGGCACCAATGGGTCTTCTTCAACCACTCCCTATTCCAAGTATGATTTGGGAAGACATCTCTATGGATTTTGTTGAAGGATTGCCTACTAGCAAAGGGTATGAAGTCATCATAGTGGTAGTGGACCGACTAAGCAAATATGCTCATTTCATCCCCATCAAACACCCCTACACGGCCAAGTCGGTGGCTACATCATTTGTGGAGTCGGTAATCAAGTTGCATGGTGTCCCAAAGAGCATAGTATCCGATCGGGATAGGGTATTTATGAGCACATTTTGGAAAGAATTATTCACACTTCAAGGGAGCATATTGAAGACAAGCTCATCCTATCATCCTCAAACGGATGGGCAAACGGAGGTAACCAACCGGACCCTTGAACAATATTTAAGATGTTTTTGCCACAACCAACAATCCAAATGGGGAGAGTTCATTGTTTGGGCCGAATATTGGTACAACACTACCTTTCATGCATCTATCAAAACTAGCCCATTTGAGTTAGTTTATGGGAGACCACCTCCGGGTTTGCACCGACATGAGAGGGGGACGGCCAAGAATGAAGAAGTAGAACAAACATTGGCCGGAAGAGATGAAGCTCTAACCAATGCAAGAAGGGAGCTCAAGAAGGCCCAAGAAAGAATGAAGAGGTATTATGACAAAAACCGAAGAGAGGTAACCTTCAATCCCGGAGATTTTGTTTATTTAAAGTTACAACCTTACACTCAAAAATCTCTCAAGAAGAATTTTAGCCACAAACTCTCTCAAAGGTTTTATGGGCCATTCAAAGTAGTGGAAAGAATGGGAGAAGTAGCATACCGGTTGGACTTGCCCACTACTTCATTGCTACATCCGGTCTTTCATGTGTCGCTACTCAAGAAAGCGGTGGGTGACCCTTCATTGATAGAAAAAGACTTACCCACCTATGATCATGATGGAAGATTATTACTCCAACCCAAGGAAGCCATTAAATACCGCATTTGGAGGAAAGGGAGAGAACGAAGAAAAGAATGGCAAGTCTTAATCTCATGGGAAGGTATGCCAAAAGAAGGGGCCACTTGGGAGAATTATGAAGAAATAACCCGGCGATACCCACATTTTATCCTTGAGGACAAGGATATTCTTCAAGGGAGGGAGAATGTTGAAGACCCTCGCAAGCGCCACCGTCGGGGCCTTCAACCAAGGGGAAATACCGGCCCGGAGGAGGACCACGAAAGGACATGCCAAGGTATGAGTTTACTATTTTGCTTGGAAAGCATTGGCCGAAGCCCATTTACGCTTGGCCAAGCCTTGGCCAAGCCCCTCCATGCTTGGCCTAGCCTTGGCCAAGCTCTTCTCCACTCGGCCAAGCTCACCCATGACCGTGCCCAACCAAGGCCGCGCCCGTGCCCACGCTCGAGCGCGCCCAAGACATGCCCAAGCATGCCTCAGCCCACTGCTGGGCGCGCCCAGGCCATGGCTGGGCGAGCCCAGGCCACAGCCACACTCAGGCCACGGCTGGGCACGCCCAGGACACAGGCCGCGCGCCCAGCCGCCCGCCCGCGCGCCCAGGCGCGCGCCTGCACGCCCAGGCGAGGTTCGGGCCAGCGAACCTCGCCGCTGACCGCAGGGCCCGCGCGCCCGCCCGCCGCGGCCCGCCCGCGCCAGGCCGCGCGCCGCCGCGCGCCAGGCCGCGCGCCCGCCCGCGCGCCCGCCCGCGCGCCCGGCCGCGCGCCCGCCAGCATGCCCGGGCGAGGTTCGGCCCAGCGAACCTCGCCGCTTGCGCGCGCGCCCAGGCGCGCCCGACCGTCCCTGCGCGCCGCCTGCGCGAGCGCCCACGCGCGCCCGACCGGACCTGCGCGCGCGCCCACGCGCGCCCGACCGGCCCTGCGCACGCCGCCTGCCGCGCCTCGGCGCCCGTGCCGCGCCCTGCCGCACGCCTGCCGCGCCTCGGCGCCCGTGCCGCGCCCTGCCGCACGCCTGCCGCGCCCACGCGCGCCTGCCGCGCCCCTGCCGCGCCCCCTGGCGCCCTGCCGCGCCCCCTGGCGCCCTGCCGCGCCCCCTGGCGCCCTTGCCGCGCCCCTGCCACGCCCCCTGGCGCCCTGCCGCGCGCCCAGGCGGCCCTGCCGCGCGCCCAGGCGCCCTGGCACGCGCCCAGGCGCCCTGCCAGCCAGCCTGCCGCGCCCAGGCGCCCTGCCACAGCGCCCAGGCCGTGCCATAGGCCTGCCAGCCCCCTGCCAAGGCCCCAGCCGGGCCAACAGCCTATGTCCAAGGCTTGCCCATGCCTTGGCCAAGCCTTTGGCCCTTCTCATGCCATGAAGACCCCTATGCCTTGGCCACTCTTGGGCCACTTGGGGAGCACTATAAATAAGAGGGAATGAGGCTCTTTTGACGATCTTACATCTTTTATCTTGCATCTTAGCACTTGTTGTATTTCGGCCTTAGTGGCTTGGGAGGGACCTTGTCTCTTTGTATTCGGTCTTGGGGTTTGTCCAAGACTTGGGCTAGGGGAAACCCATCATAGTTTCCCTTAGATATTTTGCTTGTAAGCTTCATTTTGGGAAATAGAATCAATCAAGCGTTCCTCTAACTTTCTCCACAAATACTCTTAAGTTTGATTGTTTTCTTCTCAAGCCAAGGGTCGGGTCAAGCTGCAACCAGTAGACCCTCCCCTTGCCTTGATTCCCTCGGCTACTTAAGAGCTTGGCACACCGCGGCACAAGCTCAACTACCTTGGCGTTACCCGATCGGCCCTTTTCCAACAACTTTAAGGCATCCGCAAGGTGCGCACGAGCAAGACTTGGTGTGGTGGCTTGGGGGCCGAAAGCCACCCTCCAACACCGTGGCCTGGGCGCGGGCGCGCGCGCCCGCGCCCAGCCCACGGCCGCGCGCGCGCCCGCGCCCAGGCCACGGCCGCGCTGCGCGCCTGGCGCGCGCGCCTGCCGCCCAGGCCACGCCGCGCCCAGCGCCCGGCCGCGCCGCGCCCGCGCCCAGGCCACGCGCCGCGCCCAGGCCCCCGCGCGCCCCGCCCAGGCCGCGCGCGCCGCGCCCCA